>NW_015093615.1:0-1238 GCF_001431845.1 Calidris pugnax
CACCAGGGAGCTGGGCTGGCTGTCCCCTCCAGGGCTTGGGCAGGAGATACCGGGGGGTCAGGGCTTCAGTCGCTGGATATTTGCGACATTGACAGGATTCCTCAGTGGGGTGATTGTGGATGAGGGGTAAAACCTTCTTCATCAGGCCACGCCAGATCTCCCCAGACCCCACTGAAGGACGCTGTGCTGCCGTGAGCACCCTCTGTGTGGTGCAGGCGTGGGGTGGCCATGGCCACTGCTGGGTTTCCAGCTCTGCTGCCCTACTGAGGACACCCCACCACGGCCCCTCTCCTCCCTGCGCCCCTCAGGCTCATCACAACCTGCTGCTTCCCATTCCTGCTGCCAAACAGGAAGGAAACTAGGTTTTTCTGCCTTTTAAAAGAGAATCCATGTGTACCCAGCTCCATTTGGGGTGTTCTGGCCTAGACCCACGAGCACTTGTGGGGAACACGCTGTGCAAGCGGCTCGTTTCACATGAGAAACAGACTCGACAGCGAGGCTCATTTTGGGGCTGGGCACCAGAAAACACTGTTTTGAGCACGGGGTAAAGTTCTGCACGTGGATTTAAACAAACACAGCTGGAGTCTCACCAGACTGCACAGCTTCTCCGTGCAAGGTGCACGGCTATCTCACCAAACAAGGCTATTTGAAAAAGCACTTTCTTTGCAAAAGATTTTTTTAGAAAAACCAAATTCGATGGTTTTGGACTCTGAAGTTGCTTGGCTCCATTCTCTGCCAGAGCAGACCAGATCCTGACTGTGTGGGTTCACTTAGGGCACTAATTTTGGAGGTAATCCCAAAGAACCACTTGCAGAAGCTGGAGCATGCTGAGAGGGACAGAGGCTCCTGCTCAGCTCCTCTCCTCAAGTCCCGCTCGCTGTGGGCCTCAGGGAAGGGTGCACAGCCCTGGCCTTTCTGTTCCTGGGTCTCCCTGGAGAGAAGCTGAGTTTCCCTGGTGGGAAGGAAGGGAAAGCATCCCAGACGTGCTGCATCCCAGAGGAGGACCTGGGCCCCTGGGTTGCAGACCTCCACGTGTGTTCTGCGCCTCATTCTCAGTATGTTTTGACCCAAGGCTGTCTCTGCCTGGCTCTCCCCCTTGCTATTGCCCCTCTTTCCTGGCAGCTCTCACTTTTTCCTCACACCTCTGCAGCCAGAGACCCATTGCTGTCCCCACAGAGCCCTGAGTCCCCAGCAGCTCCTCTGTGCTTTAGGTTATCCATTGAAAATGAAATGCAATC
>NW_015093616.1:0-1238 GCF_001431845.1 Calidris pugnax
AGTTTTATGCTTGTTAAGCAAATTTTTAAACTGAGCATTCATGAACATAAACATATTTCAGTGCTTTATTGCCAAGTTACTTGGATAGACTGAATGAGAAAAGCAGCATGACTCATTATTCAAATTCTGATAGGTATGAAGATTTATGTCATTTTTATATCAAACAGGTTGCAATGGCAATCAGTGCAAGTTCAGCAGCTTCGTGCTGCTGGTATTTCAAAAGAAATTAATTCATGCAGTGGAAAAACAGTAATGCCTTTTTCTGCCATTCAGCTACTGGTCTGCCTGCTTCCCATCACTTCCTGCATCCATCCAATACCATAAAGATGTCCACTCATAGTGTTAAATGTATTGCATTAGGGATACTAAAATTTTTGGTGGCATTATCAGGCTTTCAGAAACTTGGAAAAGCTGACATCTCCCTTAATCCCATCCTGTAAAAAGCCTAGAAATCCTATTAGTCTGTCCAGACAATTAACTGCTAACGAAAAATCAGCCAGACTGCTTGTTTCAGTCACTTAAGGCTACAAGCCTGATTTTGAAGCTAAAAGGAAAAAATTTCTGAAGGTCCAGTCAAATGAAAAAGGGGCTTGCTTAAACAAGGACAAAAATTTTACTGATAGAGTTGTTCTGCATAAAAATTGCAAAAAATGCTTATGGAGTTAGGGATTTAGGTACGATAAACTGATTGTCTTAAAGGACTTTCCTATCTTAGTATTATCATACTATAACTGTAGTTTGTGTACAGCTTAATGTTTTTCTTTGCAATTGCACAGACTAAACTCAATATTTTGATTCCTGTAACTATAATAAAAATATGGGCTTAAACAACTCTGTTAAAATTGCTACTTTTATCCTTGTGAACTCATGCCTTTTTTTTTCCCTATAAGGCTAACTACAAAGCAGAATGGAAAAAAACCATTGCCAAAGGATATGATCTGAAACCAGATGCCATTCCTATTATCGCTGCTAAAGCTTCTCGAAATATTGCAAGTGATGTAAGTAAAACTTACATGAAGTGGAATACATACATCTACTGCCTTACAGCTTTCTGTAGCATGTTATGCTGTAGAACATATGCTGCATACATATAATGGTATGGAGACACTTAGCTCTGAGGACTGAAACTCTTATGATGCTGTGAAGTAACAAGTGAATTCAGATTTTTACATGAACCCCTGAAAAAACCTGTTTACTTGGAAATACATGGTACTATGTGTGAGTGCTGGTGAGCTGGA
>NW_015093617.1:0-1224 GCF_001431845.1 Calidris pugnax
AAAGTCCTGTGCAAAAGACTCACTGCACCCTGAGGTCACCCATTGTCTCAGTTCCTCTTGTCCCTTCTAAGCACCCACGTGTGCTGAGATGGCCCAGCCAGAGCTGCTAATGTCCATCACGTCAGGACAGGGGCTCTCTCTCTGGGTAAGAAGACCTGTCACATCTCCTGCCCTGGACTTCTGCCCCGTAGGCTTCTGTGGCTTTACTGGGTGTCCTGGGGTGGCCTCCCATCTGGGTGGCTGCCCAAGAGGTCTGGTCTGGCCAAGATGCTGACTCCTCCAGCTTAGTCCTGCTGCATCTTCCTGTAGGGTCTTGAGATGATATTCCTACCTGAGTCACTGCCCAGCATGCCCATGACACTGAGATGGTCACAAGCCACCTGGCTCTTTCCATTGTACCTGATAACACGTTCATCCTTACAAAACACAATGCAGGTTGGAACCTTCCTGGTGCAATTCTATAAGCAGGTCCAAGTTCCTCCTGCATTTCTTTATCAGCACTGCCAGAAATCCCAGTGTGTGGGAACCTGTTCTCTAACCTTTGCTCTTGTCCTTCCTGAACAATCTCCTCCCCATATGGATCTTACCAGCGGCCAGGAAAGTCTGTAAGCTAAACCAGTCCCTTTGCACACTCACAGACCAGGGTGCAAGGCCCAAATGGGCCAACATGGTCATCTCCAGTACCTGAGCACCTGGCCATTTCTAGAAAACTTGACCCTACTTTGGTTCATGTTACCTCTGAGTTGACTTCAACCAGTCTGAAGCCTGCTTATATTTTGTGCTGCTTATTGTTAATGACCTACAGCATTCTACAAACCCTGCCTGCCAGTTCTTGGTGCTCTCGTCACTTGGGGGAGGCTTCAGTGTGGACTGGAGGAAGCATCCTGTAGATCACAGGGGCACATTAAGTCACAGAGAGCTCCTCTCTGCTTTGTCAACTGTGTGTAACGGAGTGAGGTGCACTACATAAGTTGGGGGTGTTGTCCAAGCAGGGGTGACAGGGCATCATCAGTAGCATCCATCCTGGAGTTGATGGGACACATTGAGCCACTCACTCCTTGCTCTTCCAGAAACTGTCCAGTGGCTGTTTTGCTTGGTCGCTCTGCAGTTGCACACATGGTGCAATACTGGTGTTTGCTTTTATCCCCACAGACCAAAGGCTCGAGACCTAGAACACTCCCCCTCATTGTCCTTGACTTGCCCAGGGTCTTCTTGGGAAGGGTG
>NW_015093618.1:0-1239 GCF_001431845.1 Calidris pugnax
AAAAAATCATTGAAGGAAAACAATTATTATATTTAAAAGACCAGTATTTTTTCATTGTAAAATAATGGTAAAAATACATAATTATGTGTTACTAACGGATAGATGCCTATGATTATACTAATCACTCTGCTTATACATTCTATCTTATTCCTTGAACAGTCCTCCCATTTTTTTATTTTTAGATTGCATGGTTCTATAAATTGATATGGCAGAGTCAGAAAACCTGTTTTGTTTATCCAAAAATATTCATTCTTATTCAGGTGCTGGTCAAACACCTTAATTTACTGAATACACTCTCTCTTTTATACAATAGGAGTTGCCATTGTCCACCAAGATTCCAGATCTATATTTTAAAACTCATTAGGGGTCGAATAGTTACAGAAATCATTGAAATTAGAAAGGTTCTGAACTGGACTTTTTAAAAATGGGTAAGGAATACTTGTGAAGTTTATACCCCAAATTAACAAATTGTTCTCGGTTCCCTCCTACATAAGTTTTAAAATTTGTTTTTGAATGCCTAATTTTAAGAAAAAAATAGAGAGAAGTTAAACCAATTAATTTTTAATAGGGTGGCTTTAATACAGGTGCCAGAAAATGTGGTGCTTGGATATGTTTGAATAAGCAGTCATGAGAAAGAAACCTAAGAAAACACTTCACTACAATCATCTAAAATTGCATCCAGATAAGACTTCTATAGTCATTTGGTGTGAATGTATCCTGCTTAGCTTAACTTAATGCAGCAAGAACACTGATTGGCAAGGTGTTAATAATGCACGCTTTGCGTTTTTTCTTTTGATAAAGAATGTGCTGAAATAGAAAAGCAAATTAAAAGTAAGCATATGCATATGTCCATTACTAATTCAGGAACCTGCATACCTATATGTCACAATCACCTCGTAATATGTTAGAGAAAAACTAATTTTTTAAACCACTGGAGCTGGATAATGTCTTTTAATAGCTGTTTTGCCCCATTACTTTTAATTTGAGTAAAAAAATAAATTGCAGTCTTTTGTTAGAATTGTATCACAAATAAAACACAATGCAGTTAAATAGCTAACACTCAATGTACTAACCAATACTTGTAAAATGTAAGAAAAGCGTTAGACGGCATCTCTGGCTGCAGATCAAGAAAGAAGGTAAAAGCAAGATCAGTACCTGCAACACCAGTGGTACAGTTGAATTCTGAAAGAATTTTTGCCTAAAATCCAGAAAATCTTACTACGTTTCTTCACTTGTTCT
>NW_015093619.1:0-1238 GCF_001431845.1 Calidris pugnax
CTGCCTAATTTTGGTGTGGATCTGGCCAGATTTATTTTGTGTGCTTAGCTAGGACCCCTGGGAGAAACTCTGTTGGCAGCACAGTCCCAGCCCCAAAGAGACCAAGGAGACCCATTCCAGCAGAGCAAGGAAATGCCTCCAGCCAGGATGTAGACACAGCTCACCCTCATAAAGCTGCATCCCGGGATGTTCAGCCATAGCAAATCCTCACCTTTCTCCAAGCTGCCTCACATTTGTGCCCTGTCCTTGCAGATGTCCCTGGTCATACAGCATTTGTCCCTCCAATCCCACGGGCTGGATGTGGTGGGCACAGCCTTCTCAGTCCCAGAGCGAGGTACTGAGGTCCTGAGACTGAGAAGGATCCTCCTGGGGATCTGTGCAGTGTGGGTGTCGAAGGAGGAGAGCAATTGTAAATCAGAGCTGTATCTCATTGCTTTGCCCCCCCCACCCCCACTCTCTTCCTCTTGACTCTTGGTCTCTGACTTGCCAAAACAGCTCTCCAAAGCCTCTGTAGGAAACCCGGGGATGGTCACAGGCAGCACAGCCTGTGTGCTTGTATTAAATCCCACCTGCTCTGTACTTGCCAATATACTCTGTGTGATGAACACACCCACTTCTGGCAGGCAAAAACTGAGAAAAATCACAGCAGGGCTTGTGTTTCATTGAGAGTCTACTGGGAGCACACATTAGAAGCCAGAGGATGCTCTGGTACATCCAGCCTGATGGAAATTATCTGACCCCTCCAATGATAGGTGTATCTGCAGAGATCCCCAGAGCACTCAACAGAGAGGCTCTCTTGGAGGAGAGTCCACTCACAGAGGCAGCACCTTTGGTAAAAACCAGGCTAGGTTTCTCATTTCCAGGAGTTACAGCTCAAGAAAGAACAAACGTGATTCATTATCAAGACTTCTAAGATAATTGCAGATGTTTGCTTCTCCTCATCCCAGCCTGCATTGTGTGCAGCTGTGTTTCTAATATGTTTTTTTCCTTCAGAAGGCCCTAATATTTCCTGGGTCAGAAGCAAGGCAGAGCTAAAATTCCTTGTGTCGGGGGCTTCCTAAGAATCTCAGCGCACAGCTCCAGCGTGTAAGTAACGTGAGAGAATGTCATGTGCTCCAGGAAGTCCTCTCCAGAGCACCAAGCACACACAGATCACAGCTCAGCCTAGAAAAGGGGCACGTGTTACGCCAGATGAACAGCAACCATATGCTGTTTCAGCCACCAAGGATGAAAAAAAA
>NW_015093620.1:0-1239 GCF_001431845.1 Calidris pugnax
TCTGTTCCTAAAAGACCCTTCAGTTTCCCTTTCCCACAAAGAGTTAAAAACACAAGCAAAGAATGAGCAAGAATAAAATGTTAAAAAAGATATACAGATGGATCTCTATAATCGTCTCTCAATATTTCTAATATGGAGCTCTTAGGTCCAAACTGGATCACGCTTCCTTATGAGCAGCCAGTACCATCTCTCTGCTGTCATGAGGTCATGTATTGAGAGTTTTTTTGATACATATTCTTTAAAAGTCTGTGTTGCCAGATTTGTATTTCTCCTTGCCTAGTAAGCAGCATCCATTATTCTCCGTGTATTGCAGATCCCTTTTGCTTACTTTATTGACTTCGTGCCTTTATCAGAATCAGCACAGCTTTTAATGTAACTAGTAAGCCTGTCATTAGGGACTTGATGGAAGCCTTCCTCAAATTGTAAATAAATTATACTTTATGTATGGCCATTATCGTCTTTCTCTAGGGGTTTCAATGGCTCCAAGCTTTTGTGGTACAGACCGTATCCCTTTAGGCAAGATATCCCTTCAGGATATTTCCCTTCAGGCATGATATGCTGGTTGTAGTCATTACAATATTACTTTGATTATTCTCTAAATTACCCCTCATTACTGTACATTTTCTTTGCTTTTCTCATTACAGATGTAAACATTGTCTGTCTTGTGTTTTCAGTCATCCTTCCATTCGACTCTTTAATATACAGCTTCTCTCAGTGATTTTTTGATGGTTTAAAAAAAAAAAATAAAGCCATGTTTCTAGCTTACGTGTGTTAAGTTTAAAAATGCAGGGAAATCAGAATATGGTTTGTTATTTTATTTGGCTAAATAACTAATTAGCCAAAATAACACGTTTAAAGGCATCTTTATGGCTCTGTTGGGAAGTATTATGAAAGAGGCCTTGCTCTATGGCTTGATTGTCAACTGACCTGTGCTCTGTCAAAGATATAATAAGAGAAGTGAATTCTAGAGGTGAAGGGCTTTTGCTGAGAATTTCCTGTCAACATCCCCTGACATTTTTGTTTAGAGACTCAAGTGTTCCAGCTGACCTCAGCTGTCGTGATGGAACACAAGGGGAGAAGTAGGTTACTTAATTACAGTCATTCAAAGCCTTGCCGATGCTTAACAAGTTCTCTGTTGTGATTCCCATTGGGTTACACAATTTCATGGACATGAATGCTATTGTCTGTTACATCACATCCTATGGGACCATATGAAGATTTATTATGGATAGTAAAATT
>NW_015093621.1:0-1239 GCF_001431845.1 Calidris pugnax
AAAAAAAAAAAATCAAGTTAAAGTAGCTATACAATCTTAAACACATGCACTTCAACAGTAAGCCTTTTGAAGTCCAAGATTAAATTGACTGTTATACAAATTGATATTTTCAATTTATCGTCTTGCAATCCTTAAAACATCCTATGCTTTAAGAATATATCCACAGACCATCAAACATTTACGTTCCTTAAATTTACCGCAATTTCTAAGTTTCATAGATCTTTGTTGTTTCAAGGATAATCAGAATTTAGAATGCTCGAATAATTTTTTTACTTTTTGTATTCTCAAAACTCTGCCTGATATTTTTTGACAGAAGTTATCAAGCAGAACACTTTCATAAGTAAGACACAATAGATTTGGATCAAGGCATTAGAAACAACATTTGGCAATTTTCTGTCCATAAGCCATCGCCAAAAGTCATGGTCAAGAACTGTAACTTAGCAGGCAATTTTATTACAAGCACAAATTTTTCTTTTTTGTAGCTATACTGACCCTATGGCATTAATAATTGCAGATGCCCCTTTGTGTACGACACGTTCAACTAGAAAACACGTATCATAGATAAATATGCAGTAATATTTCAAGAAGGTTACTGACACAAGTCTAATAGGAAACAGACATTTAAAACAGCTCAGAACGTGGAACCATATCATCAAGTTTAAAATATCAGGCTTTAAGCCGTTCATTTACCCTTTCTGTTACTTTTTACATGCCTTTTCTCCTACAGGAAAAAAAAATATTATGCAGGGATTCCCTCAAATGAAAGCCACCATGAAAGCATGTGGCTCTGCACAGATAGACTACAGATGTATCTCAACAATAATGCCAACAATCATAAGATGCTTCAAGAGTTTCCAGCTCCATTAATCAATCAGTAACAGCACAATTTTCGACAAGCTTTACATGCTGGGCTACAGCATTTTCTTCACAGCAGGACACTCCTCCCTGACAAGAGCCCCAAAATCAGATCTACTGTGACCTTCTTAATTTGGTACTGACCACAGCAGGAGGCTACACCTCATGGTGGGGGAAGCTTTCATGTGAATGTACGACTACCATGGCACCAACTCAACTGGTCACAAGCTGCCAGGTAAGCCGAGCTCTGCAGCCATTGCCAGAAGTCCCACATGCCTCACGCCATACTGACCTGTCCCCAGTGAGGACCAACCACCCACTCCCACCTGTTACACTGACCTGAACTAATGCAAAAGTGATAACTCAATTCTCTTATTCCTGTCT
>NW_015093622.1:0-1242 GCF_001431845.1 Calidris pugnax
CTATTTACCAGTAATTTTTAATTGGCATCTTCATTCATGCAGTTTGCTTTGTGTTTGACAGCTGATTTCCCAGATAGAAGAGGCGACTCTGGAAACAGAGGGACTTCTCAGGATACCAGGAGTTGCAACAAGAGTAAAGGTAAATCATTGCACAGATCCTTCACATCCCCAAAAACCTACCTCAACTTCCTTATTTTATTTTGTTGTGGAAATATATTTTAATACCAGGTTGTTATGAAAATTTTCAAAACCAGAAAGCAAAGTCTCTGTACAAAGAAGTGTTAGCCAGGGAGCTGATGGTTTCATCCAGGGCAGTTTTGGGGAGAAGGCTGGAGTTTGAGTTTGAAGGAGAGTCAAGGCTGCGTTTCAAATTCAATTGTGCCAAAATCTCCTTAAGTCTTGGCATGAGCTTTCCAGCCTTTTGCTTTTCACCTGAACCAGCTTAATCATCTGAACAGTTCATGTGTAGCCTTTCTACCCCGGGAGGAAGGTTTTCTCTGGCATTATGAGCCTGTTTTAATAGCTGGATTTAACCCGCGTTACAGGGCAAGGTAGGCAGCGTGCGCTGGAGAACCTCTCACATTTATTTTTATAAACAGCTGTCCAGCTGCTCAGCTCAGGAGGCACAATCTTCTTAGATGTGTCTTTACACACCGACACTTCACGGAGCGAGTGCCAATTGCTCACAGGCTCTTTTTGCCAGTAATGCAGGAAAATAAGTGACACTGTGATGATTCACGCCAAGAGTCAATGTGTTAAAAAGATGGTCTGAACCAGCCTTAAATTCTGAACAGAAAGGACTGTTTAAGTGGATTCAGCTGCCTGAAGCCCTCTGCCAGCCTCTGTCATGGAGAACTCGCTCCAACAGCTGCTTCACTAGAAACAACTGAAAAAAGGGACTATCATGGAAATTGCCTTTGTTTATTTACCAGTAACTAAGATGATTTTTTTTTAATTCTTCTTACAATTTTCCTCCATTCTTTATTTTCCACTTTTCATCGGTTCTGCGTACAGGAATCATTTTGAAGTGATTGTTGTTTATCTGTTTATTCTTTGATTTTATCAGTTTAATACAATTTCCCAGGCGGGGGATCATTACTTATTTGACTGCCATTGATTTTTTACCTCTTTATTTGCAGGAGCTGCTTCTTTGAATGTAGCAATTGTTTTTTTAGCAAAGATGTTAAGTTCCTTTACTTATTCAAATGAAAACATTTACAGAAAACCAAAGAATTTAGCATA
>NW_015093623.1:0-1241 GCF_001431845.1 Calidris pugnax
TCCCTTCCAACCCTGTATCATTCTGTGAGCGTGCTGCATCCCAGCCAGCACTGAGGTCAAACTGCAAGCATTAAGCTTCCAGGATGCTAATTCTGAGTTTTTCTTTGTTCTGACCAGTTACCCATGCACCCTGCGCCAGTACCTGAGGGAGAGCAGTCCAGATGTTCGTCTCTCCACGATGATGATTTTACAGCTCTTGGAAGGCGTGGACCATCTTGTTCGACACGGAATAGCACACAGAGACCTGAAGTCTGACAACATCCTGGTTGAATTTGATTCTGGTAGGTGGATCTGTGAGTAGAATTGCCAATTAAGTAACAGACAGAAGTGATGCAGCCATGTAGGTATTCGGAGAATTCCTACCCAGACGCACGTTTTGGGGGGAAAAACGAGCATCAAACCCTTTGAAGAATCTCAGTGTTAGTTTTTACTTAGCGCTTGCTGTCACTGCAGAACTGGGGAAGTCATTTATCCTGTCACTGCCTCGGGTTTGGATCATTAAAACAGACTTGAAAAAGGAGCATGGTGCTGTAATCAGGTGGAGGGATGTAGAGTGTTGCTAAGGTTTGCACAGCGGATGTTGGCTGGAGCAGATGAGCATGTAGTAACGCCAGTGACATCAATGATGCTGGAGGTGCCTTTGCTTCAGGCTCTTTGCCAAATAACACAGCGTGGTTCTTAAAATCTCACCTCTCGGTGGGTCAGGTTAATAGTGCTGCACCCTGGGATGATGGAACGTCGATTGGAAATCAAGGGAACCCACAGCGTTAAAGCCCAAAGCAGCTTTTCCATCATCTTGTTCTCCTGTCAGCCTCTCTAACGGAGATTTTAATTACCTGAGCTCTTTTTTAGCGTGATTGGGATTTGAATGGGCAGGAAACAATAGCAGGCAGCCAGATCTGTGTAATTAAAGGTCTTGGTGCAGCAGCGGGGGAAGGTTTTCAGCATTACTAATGCCATCCTTCTTTTCTGGAAGGAAAAGCTGCTCTGGAGCAAAGCTGAATGTGGTTAGGAATGATGGGAAGCATTGATTTTTCCGTATCGGGTCTGGAGAATTAATGATTCCTCTTTGCAATGTTTGACTTGTCATCAGGACAAGGACTGGTAACAAATACAAAGTTTCTCTGTCCTTTTGCTATCACTAAGTCTAGATGTATATATCTATATCTGTAGCTTTTGCTGTAGGTAAAAGCAAAGGGAAAAAAGATGAATATGTTCCTCCATCATGGATGAGTCTCTAA
>NW_015093624.1:0-1246 GCF_001431845.1 Calidris pugnax
TGCCAATATATTCAAAGATGCACAGATTAAGAAATATTGTATAGTGTGGGCTTACTGGATCCCAATCTGCACTCTTTAAAATGAGCAATGATGGTCTTGAGAGGAAAAAAAAGAAAGGACCATAGTAAAATTAGTTCCTACTCAGCTGGGAGAGATGGAGGAGAGGAAAATGCCTTATTTCAGCCAGGATTTACTAAGTGTTCTAGAATGGTTTCGCTGCCTGATTTTTTTTGGTAAGACATAAGCATACAGTATCACAGGAAATGGGACTGCAGGCTTGAAACAAACACTATCCGATATAACAGAAAAAAATTCCAAACAATAATAAAAGACAAGACACTTGGTATATATGAAAACTTAAGATAGGTCAAAGATAACAGGAGTATAAAATGTAACTTGGTGGTTTAGGCTGTTATTTGTCTATTTTAAATAAAGGAAGTTCCTTGTTCTTGGATATATTGTACTGTCATTCCTTATGTCTTTTAAGGTTCACTGGGTAGTTGTTGAACCAAGATGACCAAGCAAACCTTGGTAAAACCTCTCTGAGTGACTCATGGCATTGAGCATTCCAATTGCTGGTTAAACATTCAGGACAACACTAAAAAAATTCACTAAGAACAAATATTGTCACAACAGCAGTGACAACCTTTAGCAAAACTACAGACTTCAAATACCCACAAAAAGAAACCCTTGAAAGCTTTGTTGTCAATTTTCAGTGAGCATATTAAAAAGTATTGAGAGTTTTTCTAACATCTCAGGGATTGTGAAAAAAAATGGACCAGAATGTCTAAGTAGTAAGAAACCTGGCAACTATTTTCAAAGAGACCCACACAACTGACTGATGCACAAAGCAGGGTTGAGTTTCTGAAACGTGACAGAGACAAGCAAAAATTCTCCAAAATTCCATTAGTATACGTACAGATGCAGTTCATGCCATCACGCGCATGCCGATGTTCACAGCCAGCACACTTCCACCCTGTGAATCCGGGCTTGCAAGTGCACTCTCCAGTGAGAGGGTGACAGGGGACAGGCAGGGAACCGTATGGATCACACTCACATTCCTGGCAGGAGCCTCCTGGAATCTGTGGGTTTCCCGTGTAGCCAGGAGAACATCTAGACACAGCAAATACAAAACCAAGTTTGGCCAACTGAGATGCATAGACATGAGACTACCGTGAACACTTGGCAAGACAGTAAACAAAATGTACATGAACATTCTTTCATGGAAGGAATTCTTTTTCAGGAA
>NW_015093625.1:0-1244 GCF_001431845.1 Calidris pugnax
AAAAAAAAAAAAAGTCCTCCACTGACTTTCTTTCTTGCATTGCGTTGAGTTTAAAGATGTCTTCAAAGACCAGGCCTTTTTTCTTTTCCAGCTGGTTCCTTGCTATTTTCCCTCTGTTTTCACTTCTGGCAGTAATACCAGACTCAATGGTTTTGCTTCACCTTGAGACATTTCTTTTTCTCTCTTTGTCCCTAAAATACACTGTGTTGTCTTACTATTAGTTTACAAAGCCAGAATCTCTTGTGTGAGGCCCCCACTGTAAAGCTTGGCTATTCCATAATATTCTCAGGAAATTATTTGTTTAAACAGAATACTTTTTGGCATTATTCTGTAAAGTTGTCCTGACCCTCTTCCTGTTTATTTCCTTCCTCTCCCTGCCTGCTGGAAGCTGTGAGCCCATAAGCTCCCCTTGGTTCTGTAAAGCGTCGTGCGTGCGTTTGGATGAACAGTTACCCCCGTAGAGAGAAATCAGCAGGGGAGTGGGGCTGTGACAGTCTGACTCCTCACATCTGTTCAGAAATAGGAGCATCTCAGAAGCCTGTTGGTGTTTTCTTTAAGAAGGAAGTCAATAAAAACTGAACAGGGGTGTCCTAGAGAAAAGCTGAAATGGGAAATAACCTTTTATAATGCAGTTTTATCTGGATACTGTTCTTTGTGTTTTCACTCAAACTTCATTGTGGTAGGGCTGTTCAGTGTGAAACTAATGCCTTATTCTGCTCTGTGGGCAGCAGGATTTCTGTGACAGCATGAACTATTTCTGTATCATTTGGTGTTTCTAAAGTAACTGTAGGGAAAGCTGTTTCGTTTAAATCCATCTGTTTGATTTGTTTGATCCGTTTCTGCTTGTTTGCACTTGTACAGATTGTGTTATTAACTGCTGCACAAAGATTATTGGTCTGTAAGCAGGTAGAGAATAATTTCATAATTTTCTTTGCTCACCAGCTTATCGGGGATTGTTTTTGGGGAAGGAGATACGTTCTGGGATCATGTTGGAAAACGCTTCAGTCTTGCAGAACAAAAATTGGACCCAACAGCATGGAATGTATCCATCTTTGAAAAATAAAGATACCACTTTCATCTGTTGACATATAAGGGCTTTACTTTCACCTACAGCCTATTTTTAGATTTTTTTTTTTGTGTAAACACTGAGCCTAACGGGACTCTTACACACAGCTTCGTTGGATTGGCTTTGTTTGCTGGGTTGGTTTGGTGGAAGGGCCAGTCTTTTCTCAGTGGTGCCCAGG
>NW_015093626.1:0-1244 GCF_001431845.1 Calidris pugnax
TTTTTTCTCTCTCTCTCTCTCTCTCTCTTACCCTTCACGCTACCATCAGCTTTCTGACAGAGGAGTTTTATTGGAATAAAAGTAGATTTTTATCTCCCAAGCCTGTTTATTAAACTCTCTCCCCTTCTTTCACAGTAAGCTACCACCCACCCTCCCGGACATTTGTCGATTCAAATCAGGTTTAATCAACTCACAATATTGGACACAGTAAAATTGGATTTCTGAAAGCCCAATAAAGTTGTGCCACCACACCATAGCTCGAGGAGCTCCAGTTTCATCGCTTCACGTCGGCAGCCCCAAGAAACAGCCCATAAGAAACTCATCTACCGTGCTCCAGCAAGCTGCTAAAAATGGATGAGAGCCTCTCCCGGAGAAATATTGACTATTAGTATTCTTATTAACATTCTGCTGTCAGAAATGACCAGTGGTAATAAATAGGGCTGTATCTTTTCATCGGCCTGCCCATTCATCACTGTCTGGCTGAGCTTCCCTCGGTGCCGGGCGCGCTCCCCATCGCCGCACATCACCCAAAAGGAGCTGTTTGCCCTCACGCTGTAACCTTGATTATTTTTATTATTATTATTTTCATATTTTTTTTTCTCTTTGATGCAGCAAACAGCAGAGCAAGACGGAGCCCCTGAGAAGAGCTTGCTCTGCATCCTCCCCAGCAGAAGGTGATGGGAAAGGGTGGGATGTGGTCCAGGCACCCGCGATGCTGCTGCTCGCCCGTAATTAGATTTCTGTAGTTATAACGAGAAATATTGGGAGACTTGGATTATCCTCACATCTTAGTTCTTTCCTAATCTTGGGCGAGCTGTAGCGCTGGGGTAAATTGAGCTCTATTTCTACCATGGGCTTTGAACCAAGCCTGGCAGAGCTGCCCTTGCCCTGGGGCTCTGCCTCCTTGTGCTGGTGCAAAACTTCCCAGGGCCACACCATAAATTGGGGAACTCATCTGCTGAATTCAAACAACTTCTTTCTCCTTTCTTTGCAGGCTGGTTTCCACCCCGAGGAGCTCCCTGATCCGGCTGGGTGTATCTTCAGGATGGCACCAGTTGTGTACGGGCACGATGGTGGGAACAGAGGGAGGAAAAGTGGGTTTTTTTGGGGTATTGAGGGGATGGGGATGCTGGTGTGAGGCAGCAGCTCTAGGCTGGACTCTTTGCCCAGGAGGGTTACCTGGATGAGAGCAAATGGCAGCAAAATCCCTGGTTACAAACCCCTTTCAAGGTGGGCCAGGGCCC
>NW_015093627.1:0-1243 GCF_001431845.1 Calidris pugnax
AAAAAAAAAAAAAACAAAAAAAAAACTATGGAAAAGATTTATGGCCATGATAAAATCTAGATTTGCTTTGAAAGCCTACTGTTTTTAAAGTTCGAATTCTAGTTAAAATATAATGTCCTATAAATTATAAGCCAAAATGCCTGTTGACTTTTTTCCCTGTAAGATGCTTGTTTACATAAATTAGGATGAGTGATCAAGAAATTCTTTATTCCCTTGTGTAGGCAGAAAGGGGAGCGATGTGTATCGGTGAAGATGGGGCAATAACTATTCAAAGATGCTTTCTCCATCCTCAAATATAATTACCAGACAGTATGGAACTGCTGATTTATAAATATTTTCATAGCCTGACTTAAAAACATGTTCTGTTTAGCGTTGGCTAAAACTAACTTGTATTTTTTTAAACTGTTTGGTGAGTGGTCTTGCCCACTGAGTAAAAGAAAGGAGCTGCTGAAAGTACCGTCCTCTTTTGTAGCGCTACATGAAGTGGGAGGTGTGCCCTTTGAAATTCTTGAGCCTGTGCTGACACGTTGCACACCACAGCAGTTGTTGGGAATAGAGGAATGCAATCCGGTAAATTCTGCCTTGTTAAATTCAGGGAACCACGGAGGACACGAGGCATCTCTTTCTGCCTTTCTTGCACCCTTTTGGATGAAGGATCTCTGTGGGTTACACTGGTTTCCTGTCTTGCATACTTATTTCTTTGACCTCAGCTGTCATTATCAAGCCTCCTTTTCTCAAGTGTCAGGATTGTAAAGCGTTTGAGAGAATTATTACTGATGACTAAGTGAAAACCAGTGGGGGTAGAAAAGTACTTCTGTTTCTAAAAATAAGAAAAAAAATCCCCACTGTATTTACCACTGAAATAGCTGGGAAAGTCAAAGTCATAATAGAACCCACTGTTATCAAGTCACAAACTGTTCAGGCTGCAGAGCATATCAATTGGGAAGTATCTGGGGTGAGATTTCATGTGTGAGATGGACTTCTTACCTACACTGTCAGGACTTTAGCTCCATCATGTGTTTGGACATTGAGGTTCTGAGTGTACAGCACTTTGTAGTGCAAGTTGGCCATTTCTCTGCGTGCCTGACATCAAGAGCTGGGGTGGCCTAAGCCTGTGCTGGAAACACAAGTCTAGGCTGTAAGCATGGCTCATTAACTCAAATATAGAGCTTGGCTAATTGAAACTATATACTTTCTGGGCTGAAGGCAGTATCTGCATAGTATTGCCATGCTCTGTGTTGGG
>NW_015093628.1:0-1243 GCF_001431845.1 Calidris pugnax
AATTGCTTGATTGGTAGTAGTCAGATATATTTGTTTAGTGTAAAGTATTCATAGTCCAGTTTACATGACAGGGCTAACTCCTGTGGACCACACAGGATAATAATTTTGAGGCAGTTTACTAATAAAAAAAATAATCATTTGTTGCAGGACTCGTCTTATTTTCAGTCAGCTTGGGTATGAAGATTACAGTGCAGTTAACATACAGGTTTTAGGGTCTGAAGATACATATGGACCTCATGCTAGAAGGAGTATAGATGGTGTAAGTATTCAGTGGAGTGTTCCTAAACTTTTACTGACCTCTTTTAATCTCTCCATACTGTTATCTTTCCACAACTTTAAAGGAAATCGCTATCATCTTGGGAATTTCATCCCATCATCTTGCAAAGAATTCAGTATGACTACTTAGTATATAAAATTAACACTGACAAGGTCTTTGCAGTATTGGGTTTTCCAGAAGCACTGATATGCAATCTTACAAAAATGTTTTTGTAGTCTGTTCTAATGTTGTTCATCTAAAGAAATATCTTCTTATAAAAGTTCTTATGATGTAGAGTTAAGTTGCATTAGATGTAACTCTAAAAGACCACATTATAAAGGTTGCAGAGTCAGGAAATGGCAGAATTATTCTCGCCTGTGCAACTTTAAAATTGAGTACTATTTGTGAAACAATCTTCAACTGTGTAATTCTGCATTGTATTTTGTGTCTGAATAAATTCATGTGTAAGAATATGTATCAGCTGGTCTGTTTTCCCAATCTAGAGTATGAAAGTCCTTTTTAAAGGAAACAGACTGTAAATCTTGCCCTCACTTACATGCACTTTAAATATTTAGACAGTTTAGTTTGTTCCAAAACAGTAGCATCTAATTCTTGTTTGTCAGTGGCAGTCTTGCAAAACTCTCAAGGTACATGTGGCAAAACTCAGCTCTGAGTTTGATTTTTAGGAGTGCCAGCACTTGAAATAGCTGACAATTTGTATGTATAGGAAACAAGAACATGACGTGGAGAAAGACAGTGAACTTCCTACTGTAAATATTAAGTGTTCTTAGAAATCGGGCAAGTTACAGTTGCAGCTTTTAGTGCTTGAGCTTCAATTTCATTCTGTGCAGCAGCAAGAGTTGCTTCCTGATGAACCACCTTTATAATGGGGTCTTTTCCTTTTCGGACTATAAACCCTGCAATGTTAAGTGTGTTACTGAGACTGCAGAATCAAAATTCTGAAACACAGGAACAGATGTTCCAGAT
>NW_015093629.1:0-1247 GCF_001431845.1 Calidris pugnax
TATGTATAAATATATACCTGTATGCATATATATTTATTTTTTTAAAGGCAGTTCTTTGATACACAATAGGTTTATTTCCAAGCATGGAACTGCTAGCCATTTGCTTTTTGTTTTACAGTAAACAGGAAATAAATTTGGATGGATAAAGGTGATAACTAATTTATGCTTTCAAATTTTCAGGGTATTTTACTGAACTATTTGAGACACGCATTGTATACATACTGAGGCTATGATTCTGCAGAGTACTTGCTTGTGTGCTCTTGAAGGCTCTGACCTATTTTTCTAAGAATTTATCTGGGACGCTGGTTACTGCTGTCAGCTATCTACCCTGCTTCTCTCCCAGAGGTTGTGGCTGGCTGCAGTTTAGAGTAATACTCTGGGCTGTAAACCACAGTGCTCAGGGAGGAATGCACATGCCATTCAGCCACTCCTGCAGAGGTGACCACAGCCTCTGGAAGAAAGGTGAGGTGAACAACTGAGGGTAGAAGCCATTCCAGCTGTTCCATCATAATTTTCCTGCAAATACAAGTCACACCCCATCTATTTTAATTAAGCAGTTCCTTTATTTGTGCTTAGATATGTTTCTAAGTTGATGAATCAGGAGCTTGCCATTTAAGTTAGCCTTCGTCTTTTATTTGACTTTGGGAATCTGTGGCACTACTTGGTATCCATTTAAATGAGAAGCATTGTATGACTTGGAAACATCACACAGCTATGCAGATGCTGAGTGGTAAAGTGAGGACTGAATTTCAAAAACTTATCCCAAAAAATCTTTCAGGGGAACAGCGTCTAGTTGAGGTGGGCCTGCTCTGTGTATCAAGAGAAAAGAATGAGATTCTGGTGTTTTCTAGTTGTGCAGAACTGTATTTCTCATTTTATAATTGATATGTTCTGCAACCTCAGGAGGAAATTTACCTAATGAGGACGGCAGGTTGTCCTGGAATTTTTTTCCCCATTCTTTTCCACCAATGTGTAGAAGTTCATTTCTGTGGAACCAGGCCAAGTTTTGCTTTTTTGTAATGCATATGTAAATCCAGAGTAACCTTACTGTTGGCAGCAAGCATTATATTGGCTTAAGACTAGTGTGAAGTTAAAAGAAAACTTATTCATACCTGTTTTATACTGATGAAATCACAAAATAATATATGTTGGAAAAGACCACTAGAGTGCAACTAGTCCAGCTTTCCCCTCATAGGAGGGCTCATGGCTTTGTTCAGCTGGGTTTTGAAAACCTCCAAGGATGGAGA
>NW_015093630.1:0-1251 GCF_001431845.1 Calidris pugnax
GCAGCCAAACTGCCCCACGGCCAGGTGGGGAGGACCAGCTTCTTTCCATACGTTGCATAAGCCAGCTGGTAGGAAAACTGAGGTTCTGACAATCAAAAAAAATCACTCTTTTCCATCGGGAAGCAGCTTTTTCTGCCCCCACCCCTCGCCCCCTTCCCCTCAGTCACCCTGCAGCAGCAGGGCTTGGGATAAAGCAGAGAGGTTTGTGTGTTCATGGCCTGTCCTGGCAGCGGGGACCTGGTCGGGGTGAAATCCAAAGACCTCAAACCAACCACCACTTGAGTCTGTGGCTGTTTTGCAGGACGGGGGTTGTGTGTGTGTGGTCCATCACACTCGTGCAGGTCCCATGCTCATGCCCGTGACCTCCAGACATGGGACTGTGACAGCCCGAAGCATCGCTTCGTTGCTAGAAATGGCTCAGGGCAAAAAGCAGAGGATTTGCCCAACTTTCCCTTTCTGCAGGAACACGTGCTTGGAGGCAACACCCCCCCGGAGGATTTGCCTCCTGCTCCCAGCAGGTTTGCTGGGCCAGCTCGGTCCTGGCATTAATTTAGCATCTCCCTTTCCTTGAGGACCCCCCCAGTGCCCTGCACCCCGTGTATGAACCCACACACACCTCACCGGCATCTATGGGGTGTAAGTCCCTACATCCCTTTGGAGATGTGACACCACTGAGCCAAGCCAAGGGCCCCCAGGTTCAAACAAAGCACCCAAGGGCCCTCAGGTTCAAACCAAGCACCCAAGGGCAGTGTTTTACCTGCAAATCCCTCCCCTGGACCTGGGGGTGGGTTTGCTCGTCGCTGTATCCACCCAAGAATGACCAGATGGAGACCCAGGGAGAGGACTCCAAGCCCCGAAGAGCCTTTTCATCACCGAAGAGCAGCAGCCAAGAGTTGTAAGGGGCAGACAAGGGCAAGGAAAAGAAACATCTGGAAAACACCTCCGATTGCAGCCCTGAGGAGAGCCTCCCCAACCTGGCTAGCACCCCAAAGCCTTTGCTTCCATTTGAGGTGAAGGATCTCCAGGTTATTGCACCTGGGTTGATGGCCAAGAGCTCGCAGCCTCCTGTCCTGCCTGGCTGCCTGCCACCTCTGCGCTTGCCCTGGCCACCGGGGAGGCAACTGGCCATGTCTCAGCCACCAGCAATGGTCCAGCCCCAGTACAGCCCCCTGCTTTTCCAGGTTCATCCTCCTTGGCAAAGCAGCACTTCATCCAGGCTCCAGGCAAATGCTGCTCCTTGGGAGAGACCAG
>NW_015093631.1:0-1249 GCF_001431845.1 Calidris pugnax
TTTTTTTTTTTTTTTTTAATTTAGGGCTAAAGTCCTCCTCATTATCACTTCTTGTTATGTCACTGATCCAAATCCATCCTTCAAAGACGGCGTGAGTCTTTGAGTCTGCATTCATCCCCTGCTTTGATTTCCACCATACTCCTATCAGCGTTACCAACCAAACTCAAGTTACTTCCTCCTCTACCAATCTACTCTTATCAGTACACACAAAAGCAGCTTTTAATGTTTAACATTTACTGCACTGTACTGCTATTTAGGCCTTTTCATAACTGCTGAAAAAATGCAGAAAATTCCCACTTTGTGCTGCGATATCGATCAATTTTAAAATCCATTGCAAGACCTCACAATAAATATTACGGTGACTTCAATACCTGCCAGGAGTGTAAACATCAGCAAATTTTCATGGGCAATCACAGGCATCTCAATTATCTGAATACTGTCCCAGTTATCAAAAGGGCAGCCTGACCTACTCTGTGGTCAATGTCTTCCTATGTGATTTTAGAAAACCTACGCAGAAAAAGGAAAGTCCTTGGGTGTTCCTTTGTAGACAATTTCTCAGATGGTTTGGGGCTCTGGGCTCACCAAAACATGAGCTCCTGGTCTCCTCGCCAAGTCAGGGTTCCGTTGCTATTCCCCACTCTTCCAAAAAATCTGGGTTTTGTTGCAAGATTTGGAGATCAGCACCTAACACTTCTGATGTACAAACACGCCAACATTTAGAGAAAAAGCCAACCACCTTGATGGGGCTGCCCCAGTGAGGAAAATAACGAAGGAAGCGCATTCCTCTCCTCGTAGGATGTACCCTAAGGCACACGGACCTCCCAAGTGCTACCGGTATTTCGCAGCTCTCAAAAACTCTGCTCGACCACCTACCACTTTTTGGCCAAGGGGCTGACCCAGAAAAGCAGAAGAGAAGCAGGAGGAAGCGGTGAGCTTCTCCATGTGGAGAAGTGGCTTGCTGGGCACAAAGAGCATGGGCTCCGAGCTCGCCCCTGGAACCAGCGATGCGACGGGGGTCGGACGGCGGAGGTCACGAGAAGAAAGGAGAAGGAAGAAAGAGCACACCAAGGGAAAGAGCTCTCCACTTCTCCTGCCGTTAAATCCCCTAAATTTCATCCCTCCTCCCGGTTCCCCGGTTTCCAAAAATAACCTACACAAAGGCAAGAACTGCAGAGGCAGGGAGCCTTAAAAGAGCTGCGGTTTGAAAAGACAAAAAAAAGGTGGCAAGGGAATTGGAAAAAAAAAAAAA
>NW_015093632.1:0-1248 GCF_001431845.1 Calidris pugnax
GTCCCTTCCATTTCTAACCATTCTATGATAAAGTGGTGATAGTGCTGCTGTTTTGGAAGATGACTTAATTGAAGTGGTTATTCTAGTAACAAATGAGTAAAGGATTCATATATGGTGTAGCATCTCACCAAATTTGCTGATTGAAATCTAAACTCCTTTCCTTCAAAATTGAATTGTAACTTGCAATATAAAAATCAAAAGAAAAAATAATTTTGGTTTAAAGATGACAAAAGCTGCCTTTCACTCTATAATGTTGATCATCAGTATTTGCAAAGAAAAGGAACACAGGAATAGGAAAATGTTACCATGTTATTCCATGTTATTTAGTTTTTATACAAAACTTTAGACACTGACTCTTTTAGTGTGGTTTTGGAAAGTTGGTTGTGGTGCTTGTTTTTTTAATGTAGTTTGTCTGCTATGCTCTTTACCTGAGCAATAATATGCAAACATCTTCCAAGGTGCCTACGCCTCAACAAGATTTAAATACTATTTAATCTACATTTTAAAGGTTTGTAAATCCCCTTTTGTCATTGTGCTTCTACATATCAAGAAAATAGAAATGTAACAACAATAATACTAATTATAGAATTGCACTTTTCCAAATGGCAAGGGAAACTAGTTATTAAAAGTTGCTATATAATTTTTTTATAAACAAAAATTGCTTAGTTTTTCTCTGGTTTTGTCTTGGCAGACTTTAGAAGGAAGGATAGAGAAAAAGCAAAACTAAATGTGTGTTGTAATCAGGATAGCTGTCAGGATCCTGAACTCCAAGTCTGAAGTTCATATACAAGATCTAGCTCCTATAAAACAGTTTGTTTACCTCAAGTCAGTACTCGTTAAAATGGAACCTAGCACCTTTGGGAAGGTGAGGTCACAGAGGAAATTTGAAGGGAGTTATGGTGCTTGGTCTGTATAAAATGATTCCATATACTACTCTAAGTTGAATGTGAGATCGCTTTGTTTTTGATGGTTATAAGTAATAGCTGCCTGTTAAAGTTCCAAATTGAGCCACAGATTTTCTTTTTTAGTAGTGAAAAAGAGTCCTCTTGAATCCATGGAAAAACAAAACAGAAATGTGATTCTGTGAGACCTGTAATTTATTTTTCCCAAACTTAGCCTCTTTGTGAGAGATGTTATAGCTATTTGTTTCCCAGGTGAATTCTACAATATTTTATTCAGGCTGTTGAATGTTTTCGCGTACTTAGTTTGTTGTTTGCTGTATATTCCTGTGACAATATTTCTTTCCTA
>NW_015093633.1:0-1250 GCF_001431845.1 Calidris pugnax
CAGGGCAGATGGAGCATGGTAGGACCTCTCTGCCCTTTAGGAAGGTGATCCCCAAACCTCTTATCCATCCTATTTCCTGGGCCACCAGTGGTTTATCCTAAATCCAGCTCCCACCAAACCTCCTGAGGAGAAACAGTTTGGGCAGCTGGAAAATTTGGTCTTGAGATTGCTCTTAAAAAACATCACACATCGAGTCTCGTGTCTGGACTGGGGAATGTTCCATTGCTCCGAAAATCTGAAACGATTTCCCTAGTCAAGGAGGATGGAAACTTAATAAAAAATGACCTGGCATTTGAGATACTCTTCTGGGAAATAAGAGGAAGTTAAAATTCATCTTCCAAACCAGACAGAAGCCGATATTTACCTTCTGGCCAGGGAATGAGCTGGTCATGGGACTATCGAAGACCGTTGCTGCCAGGCCTTGCCTTTTTGAAAGAGCCAGTACCATCTTCAGAGGGCAGAAATCTGGCCACACATCGAGTTGTTCCTTTAGACCTGGGAGGACAAGGCAAGCCAAAAAGGTTAAAATTGATCCTTCTTCTTCCCCGAGAGAGGCACAATAACCAGGAGGAGGTGGAAGCTACCTCCTGTTTGCTTTTCTGCTCTTCTCCAACAGTGAGAAATGCTCCGGTGTCTCTCTCGGTGCCTTTTTCTTACTCCATTCAAGGGAGAAAAAGGGCTTTGATCAGATCAGAGGAAGTGAATCTGTCTATTTAGACTCGTGTATTTCTGCCAGGAGAAGGAGAGGTTTATATAGTATGATAGTCTGAAGATACATTTTTATCTTGCATTCCTCTCCAAGTGGTTTTTTCTTTTTTTTTAAAACGTTTAATGAGTTTTAATTGATTTTCACACCACCTCTGCATTATAGCACAGTCATCTCACACTGCAGCACAGCCACCCCCACAGACCCTCACCAACCTCGAGGACTGAAGGAACTGCGCTCCGGTGTGTGACCTTCTGGAGTTCATGCTTTGAGGCCATTTCCCCTTTTCTTCATGACTGGAAACACTTTTAATAACACTTTTTAATAACAAGAGTCTCGTGCAATCGCTTGACTCCAAAAGCTCAGATTTTTTTTTTTAAAAATCACATATGTGATAGTTAATGGGGGTTTTTTTTGTGATTGTTGACATATTTTACGGAAAGCTCTTGCATTCCCCACAGCTTGAAAACATCAAAAGCCAGGCAGAAATGTGTTCAGCCACAAATTACATGAGGTTCATTTACTAGTGGCCAGGTTGTCTTCT
>NW_015093634.1:0-1248 GCF_001431845.1 Calidris pugnax
CGAGGTGATCTCCAGAGATCCCTTCCAACCGCAATGATTCTGTGATACAAAGGGATCACTAGGTTTTTTCTTCTTCACATAAGGAATTGCTGATCTGAAAGGTTGATGAAGCACCGTATTATACATATTAATAGCAATGACTATTCACAGAAAGTTCTTTGATGCACAAAAAAAGAGGAAAAGCAATTCTAAATTGCATTAAAATGTAAAAAACAAAGGTTCTCTGTCCATAAACAAATTCAATTTTAAATCAAATGTACAAAAGATCATGACCACCCCTGAAAATACAATAATAACTTTACTAAATGAATAATCCATAGATAATGAAACAATGATTAGGGTTTATGATTTAAGTTAGTATTTCATTTTATCAAAGAATAAGACAAAAATAAGAATTTCTATATCTTTAAGAGAACGCAAGAAATTAAAGTATGCATGAAAATTACAGTGTTATGAAAAGAAGTCGTCAACCTCTTAATGGACTAATGCATACTGAAATGTAGTAAGGCACTTTGCTCAGTATTTACTTAGAGAGAAAACTTCATGCTGCCTCATTCTTCTCCAGTCCAGAATCCAATAAAATTACATACTTTATGCATGACAGCATCTGAAACACTTCGTCAATTACCATTAGCCGGAAGCCAGTACACAACTAAACTCTGAACAAAAAAATTTAAAAAAAAGCCTTAATTTTATCTTTGAGAGAAAAAAGAGATTTATTAAATAAACGCATTTTACATTTGTCTTGGGAGGTGCCTTAAACCATATGCTCCCCGCTGCTTGTAACAAGATAAAATAGTAGAAATACTGCATTTCAGGAAGGTCTTTGGTCAAGGCAGATCTCATTTAAAAGCTATACCCTCCACTAGCAATTGTGGTGAGGACGCTGTGCAATCAGCAGTGCTAGAAAATGTGATCTCTATCAAAACAAGCAAAGTTTAACTTAGCAGAAGTAACTGGACATTATGTCTTTTAGTTATGGTTGCAACCAGCACTGAACAAGGACGTTTTTTTTTCCTTATCCCTTTACAGAGTTTTTTGTCTGACAGTACTTTTTTTTTCAACAATTATTAGCACCTTTACTGTTCTACTGTTATGAAGTAACTGGTAAAACAAAAGGGTGTGCTGAGAAGACAGTCCTGTACCTAACTTCACAGGGATCCTCACCCAGAGCACGGCTCCTGCTGCAGCTGGTCACTTTCTGTATTAATGGTGAAATTGACAGAGAGGTATCTGGGAGTTGGGTGG
>NW_015093635.1:0-1248 GCF_001431845.1 Calidris pugnax
ACTGTCCTGCATTGATTGCCTATCAGAGTGCAATAAAGGCTAATTATGCAAGTGATTTGTTAGCATCTGTGGGAAGATAAGAATGCAGACTTAACTCCTACAGTGGGAGGCTGCTAGAGGTTGACTTCCAAATGCTGGGATGCGTTTTTGCTTCTTCGTCTTCAGGGGGCTCAGAGAGGTCCCGTCTTTATGTAGCTCATGGTACTCAAATTGGAGTTGCTTGAAAAGCAAAGCAATAAGCTCCCAGCACAAAAAGCACATGATTCTTTTGTGGTAATAATTTTGTAACAGCAACATTTTTATGGTCCTTCATTGCTGATGAGGGTGACTTCCTCGTTGTGAATGGCATTAGCCAGCAGATGTGGAGGCCCTCGAGGGGTTTCACATGCTCTTCCTTGATGAGCCATAGTTTGGCCTTACAGGTTTGGCAGTGGCTTCTCTGAGCTTTTTCCTGGTTATAGCCTTATAAAGTCTTATTTCAGGGCTGCAGTGGTGCTTTCAGACCAGCTGTGTGATGGAACCTGACTGGGACTCAGTATCCCAGCACAAAGCTGGTCACTGCAGACTATGCCTTTGACCCTTGGGATGGTGTGTGGCCATCCAGGGGGCTTGCAAAGGGCTGGGGAATCTCCTGGGGTTGGAATTCCTCTTGGACAGATGTAAATCCCACCCTAGAAACACAAATGAATCCTCATGCCAGGACCTGGCATCACCTTCTCAGGTTCTTCTGGCTTGTTACTCCATGAAAAATCTCGGTTCTCATTAACATCAGTCCCACTCTAATGGGTTAAACTCCCAGTAAATTACATTCCCAGGAAAAATAATTAAAAAACAACAATTGAGTCCTGTCTCTTTTTTCCTGTTTCCTAAAAAGCCTCAAGAAATCCTTGTCCCACATAATGCTTTGAAGCAGAATGAACGTCTACCTTCCTCAAGGCAGGATGAATTTAGCTATGACATGATTTTCAACAGACTAGAGTTGGGTATCCTGCTTTTTGAGAGGCTAATTACAATACTATGTCTCTCTCTCCCCCTCACATTTCTTTTTATTTTTTTCTACAACCATAATGTGCTCTGTTACTGCCAAAAATATGTCCAAAGTAGCCATCCACAAAATAACTCTCAAAAGGAGAAAAAGAGTCGTAATTGTCCTAGACTGAGGCTGGGTTTCTTAAATTCTAATTTGTAAGATATAAGGACCCTGGCATTCTTTCTTTCTGGCTCTCCTTTTTTCCCTTTTTTTTTTTT
>NW_015093636.1:0-1248 GCF_001431845.1 Calidris pugnax
ATGAATGTGTGATTCTAAGACAGGATGGGAGGATTGCCGCACTATAATAGAAGGCTCCTTGAATATGTCAAGGGATAATTAACGGATTTGTCATGTAGATAGGCACAGGAGAAAAATGGCCAGAGAGTCCCATTATTCACACCCGGTGATCCTCCCCGAGCCTCTGGCCTAGACAGTCTTTTTTCCTCCACCTATGTTGGTTGAATACAGAGCCAATAAAGGAGAGGGGGGAAAATTTCGAACTTCTGAATGAGATTATATGACACTGTTGCCCATGAGAACAATGAATGTCTTCAGCTGATGAGTCAAGGGGTCTCTGATGTCCTGTGTTCCTACGAGTAGTGCCAAACACCCATTTGATGGCTTTTGGTGCTAATATTTTCCTGCTGAATTCTCAAATCCCTTTCATCCTCACAGTCTGTTTTGCCTAGAGGAAAGTTTCATTCTGAAGGTCAGCAATATTGCCTTTATTTATGTGTATAAAATTAATCCAAGAGCATGCTTTCTCTATCCTCTTCCAAATACATGAATTTAGGGTAGTGTTATGGTGTTCAGCATTGGCCCTTGCACCAGCACAGTACTAGAAAGGAAGCCACAGCAGAAACATACATGATGGACAGATGGAAAATAAGGGCTTTAATGGTTTAAGCCAGAAATGACCACTCCATGTTTCATAATTCTTGCAAAAGCTGAAGACTTTAGAGGACTTCTGTGTCATTAAGCAGATGTCCCAATAAAACCTGGAAGGTGGGCAAAAAGAAAAGAAGAGGTGTATAGAAAAGTGATCTGCAAGCCTGAAGACTTAAGTCTTATTTCTGGCTCTTCAGTTGACAATTTCTGTGAACAAGATATTCCTTTTCCCTCTTCTGTGTCTCTCCTTCCCCTTCTGCAATTTGTGTAGCCTAGTTTGCAAACTCCTTGGGCTGAGCTCTTTGAGACAACTTGGTTTCTTCCAACAAGGAAGTGCAGCAGCCAGAAAGCATCACCCCCTGGCTGTGTGGTGCTTTTGGGCACTATTATAAATTAGGAATATTAGCAATAGGCTGCATATGCTATAAGTTTTCAGGAGACACTATTTTGCAAATGTTTAAACAGATGTATCAGGAATATTTTTATACTTTCACGGTCTGACCATCTGTAAGCCAGGTGTCCAACTTACATGACTTAAGGAGATTTAAAAGAAACATTTGTAGCTAATACATTTGGAAGCTGATGAACTCACTTAAACTACCTCTCAAACACACAATT
>NW_015093637.1:0-1244 GCF_001431845.1 Calidris pugnax
TTCCTAATTAACACATTGGGGTTTGGGCCAGACCCTAATTGCAGAGCTGTCATTTCCCTGGCACGGGGCTCCAGTCAGTGCTGTGGCTGAGACGGAGGAGGCAGGGAGGGCAGAGAAGCACCGACTCCAGGAGACCCCTCGGAGGGAGGCAGAGCACGAGGCCAGAGTCACCGACCCGACTCAGAAGGAGCCCGAAGCCGGGGTGTGACGTACCCCTCTTCAGTTTTGGGACTTGGCTGTAGACGCCTCTATGAAGCTTGCTGACAGGAGCTCCTGCTGGGCAGCCATACTCACCACACTTTGGGATGAGGTTCTGTTGGTTGGTGTGGCCAGGAAGAGAACCCAGGAGCCCCGAAGGCTTGATGGCTGAATTCTGCCACTGGTGTTCAGGGGGTGAGTCTTAAATCCTTGCTTTGGTTTCCGTTTCTTTATGCCAAGCAGAAGACTTGCAGCCCTAGGAGACACAGAGAGGAAGTGTAGCCACGTAGGGAGTAGGGTACAAATTGTGTTGCCTGGTAATACCTCTGGGCTTTGAGAGACTGGACTGGATCTGGCAAAGCAGGAGTCACCACAGCCTCCCTTTCCTTGGGTGTAAGTGTGCTAAGGAACAGACTCTGCAGAAGGCTGCTGTCTGTCATTCCTCGAGGGACTTTGTCTTCCAGTTTAATGCTGCCATCAGAATCGGAATGATGCTCAGGGCTGGTGGGGATAGTGAGCCAGGAGAGGCCAAATACTTGTCTGATGTGTGCTACTGGAGCCAGTCCTTCCCCTCTCTGAGAAGAGGGCCTGCTCCTCAGGATGTTGTCTTGGGGGTCTTTTTGAGCTTTTTCTCGGGAGTCATTGGACTGTGCTGTACCTTGGACCAGGGATCTAAGCCATGAAATATCAGAAACGTGAAAGGTGTGTACCAGAAGAGGCTAAGCTGGGTGGAAAGTGAAGAATGTTTGCCAGCCAGGCAACAGACAACTGTCAAATACCTACAAATAAGTAAAGTACTGATTTAGCCCTCAGGCTCCAGTCTTAAGGACAAACATCTTGGCCAGTGTGCTGCTCCCTCTGGAAAAGCTTTTGAAGCATGTGTATTTTAGACTCTTTGACTCCTCGCTAGGTAAGATGAGGTGGAAGTGAACATAATGTAAATCCCAAACAGATGTGCTCTGGCTTCAAGTGTCTCACAGATGTGACAGAACAGTCATCTTTGCAAGAGGGAAAATATACAACTCAAAAAAAAAAAAAAAAAAAAA
>NW_015093638.1:0-1254 GCF_001431845.1 Calidris pugnax
AAAAAAAAAAAAAAAGTCTGACACCCCCCGAGCTGGGGGTATTAAAGTTGGTAGTACCAAGTATCATCATCAGCCATAATTGACAAATAATACCCCTCATAAATACTGCCAGTCTTTTCAATTAGTTTTCATCGCAAATTCAGGATGCAAAATGATGGCCTGTCAACTGACAATGGATGACAAAAATTAATAAATTGTCTTCTAAATAGTATGGACGCTTAAGAAAAATTGGGCAGCCAATTTAGCACAGCATGAACCAGGGGGAACCTTTTGTACTGTTGCCGTGCCACTAATGTTGTCTGGGTCTTTATTAATGGTGCTTGGCTGCTGCTGACAGTTTTGTTGCTACTGGCAACTTTCTTCATTAAAATTAAAGCCAGCGTCAAATCCCATTAGCTGCACTCTGGGTACCTTGCATTTTTATTTATATAATTTTTGGGGGTCTTCACAAACATGTTCTTTATCTATAGAAAAGTTGGGAAAGGTGGTTAAAAATTAGTCTTTCGTCTTGGCTGTGGCTGATTACTTAAATAATGGATTATAGGGGTTTTTTTGAGGGAGATTGTCTCCGAGACGTTATAACAGACCTAGTCTACAACCCAGTAACTGCACACAGAAATCCATAAATGACCTTTATAAATTACCTTTTGTGAACATTGTGTTTTTCTGTGTTGCCTGCAAGCTGGTTGGTTCTCAGATACTCTCTCTCATAAAACACTAATAGCCTCTGGAGAAGAGCAGCTTACTTGGGTGGTATTCTTCTGTTGCCTGGTCAACTAAAATATTAATATCCTTAAAATTGAGTGATCAACATGTGTGAAAGACTGCTCTTACAGGAAAAAACTAACTGTGATCTCTAGATATCTCTAGAGTGATTTATTCTATGTACTAGTCTATATCTCTACATGATTTTCAGGGGAGGGAATAAATGACTTGAGGAACGACAAAGCAATTGGGATTGTGTGTTACAGGTTACACAGAAAGAGTTGACCCCAACTTTAAGGTTTCACGTGGAAAAAGCTGATGCTGCCAGAAATGTCTGAAACAGACCTGCTGCCAAAAAAAAAAAAGAAAGCCCTAAAGCAGACAGTGTTCTAGCTGCATCCTTTTACAAATGGGGTACTCTTTCTGGAGCATCACTCTTTGCCGCCTCCGTAGGTACCAGCCATGTCCAGGGGTAGACATTTCCAAGAGAATTTAGTCATTCATGACAACATCTTGTGTTAATTAATTATACTCTTCCAGGCTTGTGGG
>NW_015093639.1:0-1255 GCF_001431845.1 Calidris pugnax
TGATTCTATGGTGGTTTAAGGAATGTCTCTATCCAGTGGACTCGAATCTTCAAATACCCACTACTTCATGGTAAGGAAGTTACAATTTAATGCCTATATGGTAATATATGCCATCGATACTTGGCATATAAAAGCTACAGTGTGTGAGAAAAGTATGTCATACAAGAGAGTAATCATGTGATTATTATTCTTTCAGAATATTTGTTGTACTTCCAAAAGATTTTAAATCTTGCAGACCCATCACCACTTCATGGAAAAATGCAAGTACGTCTCAACACACAAAGCAAGGGAATGTGGCATTTTTCATGCCAATAAAAAATAATTTAAAAAAAGTCACACCTGTTAAAAAAAAGTATCAAAACAACAACAACAAAAAAGTTGCCACTTAGCTCACAGATCTTTGAACTTCATAGTCATTGCACAGAATCTCAGTGCCAGAGTTTCAGGAGACACAGTATCAAAACCAAACCAAAACAACCGTCCCCCAAAATCCCTAACCCAAGACCCAACCAAAAGTTCCAGCTTTCACTTGGCAATCTAAAAACTTCCTGTCAAATGTGACATTGGTGGCCCTGAGCATTCCGACTGGCATTGTCAGTGTTCTTGAAGACAATAAGCATTACTATAAACTATTTCTGGATCCGACCCTATGAGCTTGGTCCAGACATAGTTATTAATAGTCTTTCAAAATAAACTTGCCTGTCAAAAATTGTAACATTTGCAGAGGACACATTAACTTTCTATACTGTGCACACCTACAAGAACAAATGAACAGGAAATTCTGTACATGCCAGCCTGTAATGGCATGAGCCAGAAAGTAAATAAATACATACACATATAGATGTATGTGTATATTCAACAGAAAGAATAAGAAATTAAAGAGGAAAAAAGCATATTTATATTATTCACCTGATTAAAATCAACTTTGATAAGAAATACAACTAAGATGCTATTACTCATGAAAAATGTCTTTATGAAGTAATTCATAATAGATCATGCCATTTTCATAGAGACAGTGATTCTGTTTAAAGAGAGCACCAGCTCCTAACTCTGCTGCTTTCTGTTCAAACAATTAGAAAATATGGGAAATTTTTGATTTTTAAAACATTTTCAAAAAAAATTACAGCAGAAGCAAGAACCTGAGTTCCTTCTTAGCACTACCTGGACTGTACACATAGCTTCAAATTACCAAGAAATAGTCTTAAACTACTTGATTGCAAAAGTGGAATAGAAACGTAATAATCAAGATGCAAAA
>NW_015093640.1:0-1258 GCF_001431845.1 Calidris pugnax
TTTTTTTTTTTTTTAATGTAAGAGTGTTTTAGCTTAGTTAGCACTCCTTAATCGAAGTTATAGTTCCATGGCATAAAAAGCTGTTGTTTTGTTCTTACTCTGAAAATTACATCGACAGTATTACATCACAGCTAATAATAGATGCTCTGATTTTTAATATTAATGCATCTCCACTTTGTAACATTATTGTTCCAACAAGGGAAGTCGGGGAGAGCAGCTCAATAATACTTACTATTATTGTATCAGGAAATGCTGTGGCAGCATCGGCACGCTATCTTTGCAACAGAAATCACTCCTACAGTGACATTTGCCTATTTTATTTTAAGCTTGAGTCAGCTCACTGAATCAAGCAAGATTACCTGTATGTGGAAAATTAAGCCTCGTTTCAGGAGGGGAAATACTATTGATCTGAAGCAAAGTAAATATAAAAATTGAAGTATCAGAACTGGCAAATAGGGCAAAGTCTTAGCACGAAATGATATTGCGGAGGTTAATTCCCCTTTTATTGTGGTGTACTTTCGAGGCAATTTTCATCTAGCCTATTGCATGTGTAAATGTAAACACCATCCTCACCACACAGTCCTTGGCGTGAGCTGGAAGGTGAGCGTTGTCATGTTCATTTTACAGATGAGTCAACCTCACCTGCGGAGCTGGGAAGATGGGAGGAAAACGGCCGTGTTACAAGGAGGCTTTGCCCCAAAAAGAAGTGGTTTGGGTAAGTGTATACACACACATATACGAGCACTTTTCAACATTTAAAAATTTAGCCAGCAAAGTCTACGCACAATCCCAGCTTCAGGTGGAGAGCTGAGGCTGTGCCGCTGTTCCGCTCCTGGCCGTGTTTACCTTCGCTCACCCAGAGATGAAATCATACTATAAATAGAGGGCAAAGTCCACTCTCTGGCATTAACCCGGCGAAGCCTCCTGTTTGACGTGACAATAAAGCGTGGGGGGCAATATAGGGGGGGTTTGGTCCTTTACAGCTCTTCTGCAGTAAACCCCCCGCTCTCTAGTGATGGGTGATAACTGGCTGGATCAGTCACCACCCTGTTTTCCACAGCACAAAAGAAAAACACACTGCCAGTCCCGTGACCTCACTAAACCTTTGGGGCAAGGGGTGGCAGGGTTTCGGTAGATGTCTCTCTCGTTAACCCCTCCGTAACTTCTCCTCCTGTCTGCCCGCAGCCTTCTTCCTCAGCTACCCTCGGGGGGTGCATCTCAGTTGCTTCTGCTCAGCTGGACAAACTAAGAGGAAAAG
>NW_015093641.1:0-1231 GCF_001431845.1 Calidris pugnax
CTGGGCAATTCTATGATTCTATGAATATTAAACCTGTTTTTTCCCTGCTGTTCCTCTCCTTGTGCAAACAGTTCCACCTCCAGCCTGCAAAACCCTCCTGGTAGTAATGAAGAAAGAACTCATCTGATGGGCAGTGAAACGTAGCCATACTTGGAGTTCTCTGCTTGTTGCTGTTTAACCTAACGTTGGTACGAGTGGACTTAACACCATTTCATTGTTCTGGAGCTGGGATACACCATCCCTTAGCCAACAACCAGTTGTGGTTTAGTTTGTAGCTGTGTTAACTGCTTAGAAACACTAAACACTGGCTGCCTTTCTTTGGGAAGTCCTCACGTGGACCGGCTGAAGTGATGAGTAACCCTCAGATGTCAGCCTTTTTCATTGTGTCCCCTGTACAGTGCCCCACTGTTATGTGAAGAGGTGTGGTTTTTTTTCAAATGTCTGGTTTGTATACTTGAGCCTGCTGTGCATTATTCTTGGTAAAGCTACTATTTTGCTACGATGATTTTCTGTATTTTTTTAAAGAAAGTTCATTATCTTGTAATACTTTAATGGATAACGTAAAATGTTGAAAAAGTTTGAAATGACAAAGCATTAAGTACAATATTGTTTTCAATAAAGCACCTTTTTTTTTTTCTTAAGTTCTGTGAATTTTCTTAGACAATAAGAGTCTACCAAGACTCTCAGAGTCTAGACTTTGTGTCTACCAGCACTTTACTGATCTTGAAAGTGCCTGAAAATGGGTGGCCAAGGTAACGTAGAGAAGGTTTAGCATCTCCACACAGAACTGATGTCCTTCAGTCCTGGAGGAGACGTGGTGTTGTGTGTGTATTGTATGTTTGTCTTAGGTGAAGAACCTGCTTGGGGTGTGTGACATCTATTTTACTAATTTATGGCAGCTGGAATGTTTGTACTGATTGCCTCTGCAACAGTGAATTTATCAAAAGTTTAGGGCTACTATTTTCCAATAATAAGGGAAAAAAAAAAAATCTCACCTCCATCAGATGCTTGGAGAAAGAAAGAAGGGAAACAAGGGACTTTTGCCATAGAACTGGGTCTTAGAAGGGGTTCTCCATGGTACCCATTTTTCCATAAGTAAGAAAAAATGGTCTAGTCCCAGTTTCTTTTGTGAGTAGCCTCTAGAATTTACAGGAGAAATACTTCTTTCTCTGCCAGAGCCCTTTGTGGGGCACTCGCCCTTTGTGGGGCTGCCCCATCCCTGGAGGGGTTC
>NW_015093642.1:0-1259 GCF_001431845.1 Calidris pugnax
AAAAAAAAAAAAATGAACTCACTGAAAACAAAAAGAAGCTGCAACAGAAGTTCAGTACAGCACAGATTTATTTCTAATTAGAAGGACATTTAAGTGGTGGACAATCCTCAAGCTAAATGTTTTCAAAAAACTTCATTAAACGCATCCAAAAAGATGTATTCCACACCTTCGGTGCATGCAACCCCCAGACACCCAAAGAATTAACTTCTAACTAAACCACTAATTCTGACCTCTGGTGCCTTTCCCCTCTGCAGCTCCAAATATAAATGGTATTAGTTGGATATTGGTTGGGAGATTGCGTTGGCATCATAATTCAACCTTAAATAAGACAGCCATGTTCTCCTCATACAGCAGTGTTGCCATATCAACGTTAACATGCCTAACCTTGCTTATAAAAATAGATATCATAGTCAGTTGAAAACGCACGTAAATGACTGTCAAGGAGGCACTATTCCGGAGGTGTTATTTCAACAGTAGCGGCTTTCTAGTGGAGGAGATTCTAGGGTAGGAATCAGTAGCTCAGATTTTTATCTTTAAAAGAAAAAATTGACCGTCACAGCACATACTGTCTTCCCTGTTTCTCCACGTGTGATCTTCCATCTCTTCCTTCATTCAGTAATTAAAGGAAAACAACGAGAACGCACCTGGGGTAGAACCTCCAGCAACAATACATCCCAACCTACAACCCGAGCAGCAGATGGCTCAACCAGCCCCACGCTTGCAGGAATTACACTGCACCTACACTATCATATTGTTCAGAACCGTGATGATGCTTTCCACCATTATTGATTGAGTAGCCATTAAATTATCTTTTATGGGGGAAAAGTCAAGGTAAATGACTGATTATCAGAGCAGGAAATTATTTAAGTGTTCAGCTGAAGAACGATTATGCAATGGTAACTGGCATTTGACTCCCAAAACCACATACAAAAGAATATAAGAAGGCACCTTCTCACAAATATGATTTGAAGTGGCTTTTACTTCAGAAACTTGTGGCTTCTTTCATGGCACGCTTGAGAAAAGTGTTTGCTTAACTTTGTATCTTAGAAGACTCTTACGGAAGTACTTTTCTCCACATTCTTTAAGGTTATGAAGAGGGAACTATCCCCCACTACATGGTGCTTCAACGTTACTGGAAAGCCTCAGATGAATTAATACTCATATTTACATGGAGTACCAAATTTAAATTATAATCCTGCTTTTGTACTTTAAGTAGGAGTCACTCAGCAAAACAGAATAAACTTAAAAAAAAAAAAAAA
>NW_015093643.1:0-1242 GCF_001431845.1 Calidris pugnax
CACTGTTTTCATCACAAATCCAAAACGTAGCCCTGTTCCAGCTACTGTTAAGAAAAACAACTCTATCCCAGTTGAAATCGTCACACGCATCTCATTCTGTAGCTCCATGAAAATCATGGTAACTACAGAAGGGAGTTTTTTCTCCCTTCCCACTTGAATCCACAGCAAACCCAAAGAAAGAGAAAAATAACCAAGATTTATATAAAAACACTTGAAATTCTGCCTTTTTTGTGTAGCCAGAAGGGTAAGAAAACATATGGGATACGCCTATGTATTGAATTATAATTTAATTAGAGAATCAAACTGATCTTGTTTTGTCTGAAATTCCTGGCTTAAGAACAAGATTAAAAAAATACATTAAAGCCTAACTTGCATGAAAAGCTGTGTTGTAAACTCACTGTCCAGCTTTTCCTCTTGTGTCAGGCATGTGTGGAGCATTTGTTTAAAGTAAAGACTCCAAAACCTGAGATTCTTTTACTCTCTCTTCACCTGAGCATGAAGTTTGAATAAAGTGGCAGATCAGGGGTCAGAAGTCAACAATTAAAATAACTGCCTTGAAAATCTTTCAGCAGATACTATCAGAAAGCTTCCTAAATCGCCACTGCCTTAATAAGCCTCACCAGTTGACCTGGGAAAACCAGGTCAATTGCACTCTTTGCTCTTCTTGTCTCTTCAGTATCTTCAATCTGCTGGTCACAAAGGTCTCTCCTCTTGGTTTGCTATAAGTAATTCCATTGAATGTAATCCGTGGCCCATGACCAATCTAGAATTCTCAACATGGAAAAAGTAACACATAGCTTTTTTTATTTTCTCTTTGAATTGCAGAACTTCATGGGTTGTGTTGTACTCTTTCATGTATTGTCATCACACATTACTTCACCTGATCACAGCTGAGTTTACTGAGTTGCTGTTTTCCCATTAGATTTGCAGCGAACACAAAAAAAAGTCTTCTCCATTTACAGTCTACATGGATTGACTCAGTGTAGGAAAACATTTTGAAGTTTAAGACAGGCATTTCCTTCTGAGAAGAAATGTCCCAGAGAAACCGTTGTTTTTTTGTTTTGTGTTTTTTTAAATCTGGACTCACTGTAAAGAAAAAAAAAATCTGTACACAAAATTCAGGTTCAAATCTAGATGAGAATTGAGGTTGGTCCCTAGTCAGCTTCTGCTTCGATTTCTGATTTCTAAGTAAAACTCTGTCACAAGTGCTGTCACCATATGCTTCCAAGAGCTCATCCCATA
>NW_015093644.1:0-1257 GCF_001431845.1 Calidris pugnax
AGTTATTCAGTAGAAAAGGGTTGGTACTAGACAGCTTTTTTATGAGATAAAAAGGTATGGGAAGGTTTCAGGAATCAGTCTGATGAGCTTCCAAGGCAAGAAAGTGAAAGATTTTCCAAAAAGGCTGCAGAGATATGACTATGGTTTAATTAAACAGAATCTGTACATGTGCCTCTGAATTAGGCACTTTGTAAATGTTCACCACTAAAAGACTCCTCAGAAGAGCAACCTAAAAAGTAGCAGTTGCCTGCAGGCCACATTAAAATAAACTCCCAGCAGCACTGTGCAGAATTTTTCCCTGAGGACTGCTTTTATAATTTTAACACAAATCCTGTTTCCTTAATTTGAATCAAGTACAAATATTATTCCTCAAATGCCTGTCTTTGCAACACTATATCCTCAGATATATTCAAGATATGCTGCCTATAAATATCAATCACGAGTACTTTTTTATTGCCATTATTACATTGATCCACAGTTTCCTATATACAGTTCTGACAACTGATTCAATATACTATATTATGCATTTGAGAAACTAAACCACTACTCTCTTTTGCACTATCTAAAGCATACAGAGTGGGATATCTACAATCAACAGAACACTTACATGAACTCCAAATGTCTTGCTCTAAAAGAAGACTCCTTTAGAGATATGCAACATGATGTTGCCTAAATCTAATGAAAAGATCACTTCAGATCAAATACTAAATGCTAATGTCCTTTAACTGTAATATAGAAGACTGATATTCAATTAATCCGATCTGTTGCTAAAGGACACATTCTTTCAAGATCTAGTATTCCTATCAACAGGGTGTAGAATCAGAAGAATATTTATTTGGTGTTATTAATTGCTACAGTAATTTCATAGTTGCTAAAAAAGGAATAAATTAAATAAATTTGCTGGGTACTTCATAACAACTTTCCTTTCCTGCTGTTTTCTGAACTGAAATTCATTCTCTTCAGCATCTGAAGAGCTATTATTTTTTTCATTTTTAAAGGCAAATTTAAACAAAAATAGGTTTTTAAAAAGGTAATATTAGACAGAACAATTTAGTAACACCCACATCTTCTGACCAATGTGATATTAATGTTGGGTAATTGTCACAAAGGTACATGCTGCTTTACATACAACTAATATTAGAAGGAAACTGGTTGCACCTTCTCCTGTTGTAACATTCTTTACAAGATTATCAATGCTTATAAGCATCTAAGGGTGGCTTGAAGGAGAGGGGAGCCAGACTCTTTTCAGTGGTTGCC
>NW_015093645.1:0-1259 GCF_001431845.1 Calidris pugnax
ATAAATTAGGACATACAGAATGAATGACTGTACAGGTGTACTCACTTTTCTTGTCAAAGAAAGCAGTATGGCATCCATGAAAATTCTGAAGCCAACATGTTCCCCATACGTCTTTATATAAACCTGAAAATAAACAAAGGCTTTGCTGGTCTGGGGTTTTCATTTCAGAGAACAACTGGCACAATTTAGAGCTCTTTCAATCACTTAGTAATTAACTAGGCAGACAGATCCTATGGCCATATAGATTTATGAATCGGCTGTGCAGCTGTAGAAATCTCATACCTCTAACTCACCACAAAAAAGTAAACAAATAAAAAGCCAAGCTTTGCTTGCTTTTGCAGATGCTTTAGGTCTGTCTCATGGAAACAGAAACTGGTTGCTTGTTTCTGTTGTGTTCCATTGTTCTGTTTTCTTTATGAAACTCTACTGATGTCAGTACAGTTTTGTTAAAAAGAATTGTAGCTCTGATCCTCAGTGGAGCTAAGTGGTATATGTGGACTGCAGAATTATGCACAATGTAATTTATTGATGCATGTCAAATTGGATGATCGTGACACTCCACAGCAATATTACCCAGAGAACAGGAAACTGAATTAGCATTTAAGAGACTTGGGTCCGTGCCCAGTACTCATATTGATTGCTTGGAAAGTAATTTGCCTTTGCTGTGCTTTAGTTGCTTCAGCTGTAACGCGGACAAAAAAGCCCTTTACAAAGTAAGACAGATACTATTGAGCTCATATGCAAACTGCAAAGTGTTCAAGGGCAGAGAAGCAAGGAATTAAAATTTCTTAAAGAACACACAAGAAGAAGCCTTTCAACTGGAAAGAGCCAACCAGCCTAGTTGTATGACTTCCCACCAAAAGCCTGTATGGACTTCAGATCAACCCATTCCGTACCTCATTATCTTTGATGGTGTAATGACACAAACTCTGTCTCTGTCCAAATCTCTGTGGAATTTCTTTTGCAATCTTATCTGGATCAACAATGGGAAAATTTGCTAGGTCTCTCTGAATCTGTGGAATGATTTGAGGGCAGTTCATCTCTTCCAGCCACACACTGCTCTCCTCCTGAGGGCAGTCACAGTTTTCATGGTAAATAGGTCCTATCAGGAACACAATTATTATTTTAATAAATCACACTGTTGAGCTGTTGAGATCAGAAAAGAGGGTCAGGCACTGAACATTCATTACTTAGGGCCAAGTCTTCAGCAACTCTAAGTGGACACGTTTGAACTTTTTTATTAACTCCAAGGGAGTCAC
>NW_015093646.1:0-1259 GCF_001431845.1 Calidris pugnax
CACTTGGTTAGGGTCCCACCAGCCCAGCCTCCACCTCCTGGCTGTTTTGGAGATCTGGTCGCAGTGATCATGAGCTGGGGTGGTGGAGACCTGAAGGGACCAGGGGCAGGCAGTGACTGAGCAAAGACTCTGACCATGCAGAAGGCAGATGCGTGGTGAGCACCAGCTGGGGTGGTCCAAGGGAGTTGCCTGGGAATCCTGGGGGCTGCTTGGGGCACTTCACATTTGCAGAAGAACCCTTTGTACACCTTGACCCTGGCCCATCCCCTGAGGGGGACCACTCATGCACCCTGGAGAAGTTTCAGTGTGAGGAACCTGACAGGGTGCCTGAAAGGGTGCTGGCCACCTTGGCTTGACATTGCAAAGCCACCACTGTGCCCCGGTATCAGGGCAGCAACCTGCATCTTGGACTGACCCAACAGGCATAGGAGATGGATGGAAGGGCTTGCTTCCATGAACTTGACACTTGCTGCCCCAGAGCCAGGAGCCACGGGGTGGATGGCAAAGCAGGGCTTGGACCTGTCACCACCACAGCAGCTCAGCTCCTTCCCAGCAGCAGCCCCCAAACCATATGGTCCCTCTCCAAGGGCAGAGGGGAGCAGCAGCTCTCTGCTGGCCAGGCTCAGGCCAGCATGTCCCCCCTCATCTCCTCTCATGTCCAGATGGGGTCTGCTGCAAGGCTGGGAATTAACTGGGTGGGCATGAATTACCTGTTGTGTATGGCCATTCAGCAGGAGGGGTTGTGTGTACAACTGCAAGGAAGAAGATGGAGTGAATGAATGAAAGGGCAGCAAATGCACGGGCTTATGGCAATAAATGGACATGGACATGGATGTGGGCATGGACAATGGAGACAGAAATGCAAGGCTGGAGCTCTAATGGGGGAAAAGACCGTGGGGCTCTGTCCTGCCATTCCCCCTCCAGACACCAGCCTGACATGCCCCCAGTGCTGCCCCATCCTCCCCACGCCACAATCCTGCAATCCTGCCCTTTGCCACCACACTGAGCACCTACACCTTAGATTGTGGAGAGCCTACTGTGCCCTCTGTGAAAAAAATGGGGCTTTTTCATGACATGTGCTTCCAGCACCAGGCAGTGAAAGCCCCAACCTCACCACTTCACCCTGGCTCTACCGAAGGAAGTAAGCATGGCTGCTCCCAAGGGAGGGCACCCAAACCCGCCTGGTGGGATCTGCAGGACAGCTGGTGGCCTCTGCTGTCCACATACCTTCACAGATGACGCTGGCATCCTCCATGTGC
>NW_015093647.1:0-1253 GCF_001431845.1 Calidris pugnax
CTCCCTCACACCCAGCCCTGCTCACCCCCTTCTCTCTCCCCCCTGTCCAGACCATGTCGGCGACAGTTGCTCTTGTCTTGGCTCTAATGGCCCTCTGGGCCAGCCCGGTGAGTGATGCACAGGGAGATGTGGCCACAATGGAGTGGATGCAGCAGCGTGAGGAGTATCTGCAGGAGCAGATGTCTCAGCTGCTGCAGGACATTGAGCAGAGCAGCGGGCTGAAGGAAGCCATACTCCATTCTGTGGCGGTGGAACGGCTGTTTTACACCCTTGTGGGAGGCTTGGTCGTGTTCCTTCGGCTCTGGTGTGTGGCCAGGAAAATGAACCTTGGCTGTGACTGCTGCACTGAGCAGGAGAGCGCCAGCAGCGAGGAGGAGGATGATGAGGATGAAGCTGATGAGAATGAGGAGGAGCCTGAGGAGGACGATGAGGAGGAGGCTGATGATGATCATGAGAACAATGAGGAGGAGAAGGATGACGAGGGTGAAGCTGATGAGAATGAGGAGGAGCCTTCCAACTGAAATATTCTATTCTATGCTACGCTATGCTCTGCTTTTCTGTCTGTATCATAGCGGTGTTTAGATTTTCCAGCTGAAATCAGTAGTTCTAGGCTACCAGCATTGCTCATACATCTAGAAAAGACCCTCTTTCCAACTTGACAAAACATAAGACATAATTATTATTCAAAGAAGTATATTAGTCTTACTTTGTAAATGAAGACTTGAAGTATGTAGAGAGCGGAAGGGCTTGTTTCTAATACCACTGTTAATGTTTTTCATTCATATGGGTTCATCTGGGGCCAAGCCTTGTTTTGCATAAACTGAATCACTATTCCAGCACTTCATTTCACATACAATCAACCCTGCTTACATCAAATTGCTATTCAGTACCTGGTTATTTCCTGTTTCTTTCAGAAAAATCACCTGCCATTGTACGCCAGGATACTGCCATCTCATCTTGTCACATGCAGTCCCTGCGGCAGAACTGGGAACTGAATTCAGGCTCCATCCCTGACCAATTCCTCACCCACAAGGTCGTTTTTCCCTTTGGCTGGTAACCGTGCCTAAGGATAATACCACTGGCTACCTATTGCCTACTTTGCTTTTAACTAAGCCATAGTTCAAGTTAGCACCCTTCTCCCACAATCGGTTAATTTGTAGGGTACAGCGGAAGGCTACAAAGAGGATGAGTGGCCTGGAGCATCTTCCTTAGGAGGAGAGACTGAAGGTCTTTTTAGTCTGGAGAAGAGAAGG
>NW_015093648.1:0-1259 GCF_001431845.1 Calidris pugnax
CTAACTCACAGGAAAAGCTTTGTGCCAGTCATGCAGGTTTTGCTGTTCCTGTTGGGGACACAGAAAAAAAAGGAGGGGACAAACGCAGTCAAGTTTAATTTTGAAAGAAATATGAATTTGCCCATTATTCCTAGAGGCTGGAAGGAATTCAGTTGCATTGTCCATACTCTTCCATGTACATCCATGGAGACTGCTCCATGGATCCACAGGATCTCAGCAGCCCTGACGCCTGGTGTCTCATTAGGGGAAGCTGAGCACACAAGCAGAGCAGAAACCTCCTTTTTCATCCCCTTTGGTGCCTCCATCATTCGGACCAAGTAAAAGGAAGCAAAAAAGCCAAGTGGTGCAAACAGACCGTGAGCTGAGGCCACACAAAAGGGAGAGCTGGCACCAGCCGAGGCGGGAACAGGCCAGACCGTACGTGTGCTGACAGCACTGCATGGGGGAGAAAGCAGGGCACCACATGGAAAACCGCGTTCGGAGGAGCTAGAAGAGAAACCGCAATCTGCCGCATGCACCGGGGTCTGCCTGGCACCAAAAAAAGGCAGGCAGACAGAAGACACCAAGCGTAATAAAGAGAGAGGTCCTTGTAGGGTCAGGACTCATAAAGGGCAAATATTGGATTTTGGGAAGTTGAACTGGTTTCCAGAGTTATTGTGTCACAGACAACAAATCACTCAAACCAACCCCTCCACAAGGATGGATGGATTACGTCAAATTATGTCAAAATTAAACTGTTTGTGAAACAACTAGGTCTTGTCACATCGTATTTGTTCCAAGATTGGAGTTTCTTCTGTTTAAACACACAGATTCTCAAAATTGACATAAAAAGCTGCCTTGTCCCCTAAGCTTCAAATTTTCTGTCCAGCATATTACCTACTAAAAGCTTGGAAAGCTTTTAATTCCATCTGGTAATTTGAGAGGTGACAGAACTTGAGGATTAAATCCAGTTTTGTGCCTAAAGATTTGGAAATACAATTCAGAAGTCCCCGGAGAGGAGTGATTCTTCTCAGATCAAGCAACTTCACGCTTCGGGTTATCAATTGCATTATGCTGGGAAATAAATGCCAACCCAGAACAGCATCCTGCTGTGCTGAGCACTATTCAAAGTGATAGACTGGCAGTAAAGAGCTTATAATTTAAACACCACGAAGCAGGGTAAAAAGGATGCATCATCCAGGAGTTCAGCAAAGGCTCAGAAAAGGTGTGGAAACCATCAGAGGTTTTTATCATTATTATCTAGCTTTAAAAAAAAAAAA
>NW_015093649.1:0-1260 GCF_001431845.1 Calidris pugnax
GGGGGGGGGGGGAGGGGGTAAATATGTGACCCTCAAGTCTGGGGGTACACCCAGCAGTGGTGATGGGGGTCCCAGGGGGGTGAGGGTGACCCCAGCTTGTCCATGGCTGCCCCATGTAGGGTACCTGCACCCATGGGTGTCTGCCCCAGGGTACCCATCCGGGGTTTTATCCAGGGTTATCTGCCCTGGGGAGCAACCTCAGCTATTCCTCTCCTCCACTTTTGGAAATCCATCCGGATTTATTCAAACTTTCTTTTTTGTGAATGCGCCACATGTTTTGAGGTCATAGCTCCAAGCAGCTGGAAAAGTTTCCAGCTGATGGGAAAGAACAGGGAAAAAAAAAGGCTGAAAAGGGGGGGGAGAACGCAAACTGGTATCGTGGGAATCGGGGAGGAATATTCTCGTCTCACTCTTATATTTAGCAACAGAGGGCTGCGGGCAAATATCTAACGAGCACATTCCTGCAAGATCGTAGGACAGGGTTAAGCTCACCCGGAGGAACTAACGTCAGGTTGAAGGCTGGACAGTAACAGGGCTTGGGAGGCGGCAGGCTAATGCTGTCTGTGTGCCTAAATAAAGCTCAAAGCACAGACTGTTCGCAGCAGGCGTTGGCTCAGCCCAGCCTCAGCTCCCAGGGGCCGTTCCCTCAGCCCTTTCCAGGTGCCTGGAAGAGCCGGGCTCCGACTCGTCTCCTTTTTGGGAAGCCAGCTTCCCCGGGCGTTAGCATCACCCCCAGCCTTCAAGCTGGAAAAGTCCTGGAAACTCCCCAGCTCGTATTCGTGCACTTCCCAGGTCTTGCCCGGGCATCCCAGGCCGTGTCCGTGTGCCCAAGTCACCCCAGAAGGTCTGCACCCAATGCAGCCCAGTTTGCAACCAGCCCCTTCGCTACCCACTATCTGCAAACCTGTTGGAGACACAGACCAAGGAGGGTGCCCATCGGGACCCCTCATTCCCAAACCAGCCCTTCCCTGAGCCGTCTCCCATCGTGCCCAGTGCTTGGTGCCACGTTGCCATGCTGCACGTGGATGGGATGCCCCATAGAGGGTTTTTATAGGGTAAAAGTAACAGAAAAATGGAGATGAAGAGAAATGTGTTGTGATCTTTCTCCCTGAGCTGCTGTGGAAGGAGTAGACGTGCTGGCGTGATGCTCATTTTACCTGTGAAGTTTGCAAACAGACTTTTTATTAATAGGGCACAACCAGAGAACCCGCTTTGCCCAGTTGCAAAGAGGAGAGAATCATAAAATCATTCAGGTTGGAA
>NW_015093650.1:0-1261 GCF_001431845.1 Calidris pugnax
TCTTTTCCAATTTAAATGATTCTATGATTATTTCTATATTCTCCAATATTTTGCTACTGTTAGTGCCTTAGTTTTGTAAATCCCAGTAAGTGAACAGTAGACAGTAGGAAGTTTTTTGCTTATTCCACTTAAATCTTTAAATTGACCCATCCTTAGACATGGGAGAGATATAGTATTCAAAAGAGGGGGGGGGGTTAATTAAATTGTAGTGCTGTCAAATAAGTAATAGGGATTAAACATAAACAATCTGTGAAATGTATTTGCCATGGGAGAGGTGGTGCTGTGACAAACTAGTACCTTTGCAAAATCATTTCTTTTAAGGAACTTGGAAACAAACTAACAAAGCTTTGCTCTCCCAAAGGATAACATGACTGACTGTTCTGTGCAAGTGTTATTATCTTTTGTTAATAAAATGTTTGAGCTTAATTATCCGTAGTTCTGAACATTCTCTATTAGCCTGAGCTCACACCAAGAGGAGCTGTGCCCCAGCTCTAAAGCACTGAAATGAGGAGTATTATACCATGACCTTTCACTAATGATTCAAAGTTAGTACAATAACTTGAAACAAAATAATAGTGAAATTAATATTTATTTACACAAATTACACATTACCATTGAGAAAAAGGATTGAAATCACTTTACCTTGAAGTGATTATATAAATCTTTGACTGATAAATAGATGTATATATATTTTTCTACCTGAAAAAAATTTTAATGCACATAAATTTAGTTAACTTCACCTGGCTCATCAGTTCCCATTTCATTCCATTTATTAAGCAGTTCTTTCTGTTCGTTCACAGGTCTCTGAAAGGCACAAGAAAGTAACCCTTTTTAACAGAATGAGTGAAAACAAGCCTATTTCAAATATATAAATTAATGTTACACTTTAAAAAATAGATTGCACTAGCAACACAAACTTATTCTGCTTACAGATTATCCCCAGCCTGAAGGTACGTTCTACTGTAGGAAGTTCAAAATCCAGTTCAAGGAAAAAAGGAGCCCATTGAAGAGTTTAATGTGTTTACTACTGAATTTTAGGCTATTTAGCAATCAGTTTCCTATTACTGAAGATTTACTGCTCACTCCATAGAGCTGTTGGGCTTTGTCATCAATCTCCTCTCATGAAAAGCGAACACAGCTGCATCCTTTAGCTCATATGATGAACCATAGATGCTCTGCTGCCTATCATAGATATACAACAGGAGAGAGATAAACGAGAAAACATTCTAACATTATTCCCTAGTTCCACAATCTTGAAAAT
>NW_015093651.1:0-1260 GCF_001431845.1 Calidris pugnax
CCCGTGCTGGCTTTTTGGGGTGGGATGTGCTGCACCACTTTTGTTCCCCCAAATATGATGTGGAGGCGGGAATCCGTCTGCATGTCCAAGATGTGCTCCGGACTGAGATCCTCCACGGGCTCCTGCGGAGATTCAGCTCTCAGATTTACAGCTTTAAACGAGAAAACTCCCCATTTTCCTTTCTGTTCTGGTCCCACAAGATGGTCTCATTTCAGCCAAAAGCGGCCCAAACTGAATCTAATCCTTAAAACACCACTCAGCTCCCGATGGGTCTGGGTTTAGAGACTGGCATCTGGGGAAATTCTAGTTTCAGCTCACCCTTGGCACATTGAATTCAGCAAAGGAGGCTCTGCAAGCGTTTCTTTATCATTTTTAAGCCACCCACTGGCACAAAAAAAAGGAGGAATACGAAGGGTTTTGAAGTGCTTTACGTTTCTTCCTCCTCCCACCTCTACCCAGCCAAAGGAATCCAGACTGGGGAATGCGTAGGAGGCCGATGCCCAAAGGCCAGAGGCATCACCAGACAAAATAAGATATTTCTGTTTCTCATTTACCAGAGCCCATCCATCACCCAGAGGGAGCCAGTAACAAACAGCCCAGGTTTCTTGGGCCAGCATTTAGACAAAGAGACTAATTAGGACTCGTAAATGTTGCAGCAGCTCGAGTATTTGAATTTTTTGGGTGGCAGCAAAGGGACAGAGAAAAGATTTCCCCACAAACCTTCATCTGCGGCACGGACTCTCCCGTCAGCATCGCTTCATCCACGATGCACCTGCCCCTTAGCAGCAGAACATCACATGGCACTAGGTTTTCATGAGGAGATCGGCCTGTAATTAAGCAATTAAAACTGAGAAGCAGCTCAAAGGCAGAAGGGACTATCACTGGGACCCTGCAGGAGAAATAACCAACTCTCCTTCAATTTATCAGAGACTCCTAAAGCTTCCAACCACGTCTATCCCAGCACGGACCCACTCAGAGTCACTGAGAACCAAAAGGGTTTGAAGGTTATTAAGTCCCTTTTGAGACCAGGAAAGTTTCAAATTAAGTCACTTAGTTCTTATTGCTGTTTGGGCTTAAAAAACTGACACCACGTCCTGGGGTGATACAAGATTAAAAAGGAGAGCAGGGTTAAAAGAGATCTGTCCTTTCCCTTTTCCTTTCCATATTGTCAGGAGGAAGGGAATTCTTCTTTCACAATCTTAATCTGAAGCTGATACCTTGAAGTATTTACCTTTCAGTTTAAAACCATTCTCCCTCATC
>NW_015093652.1:0-1265 GCF_001431845.1 Calidris pugnax
CACACACACACACAAAGTTATGAATACAAGTTACTAGGGACACATTGTCAGGGCAGCCTGCTTTAGCAGCTTAAAAACAACAGTAAGCCTTAAAGAATTTATTGCAGCCCAAAATAAATCAGTTTTGTTTTCTACTTCGACATCCTTAATTCCCCTCCGCCCAGAATAGGGTAGTAACCGTTATTTTAGAAGGACAGGAAGAAAGTAGTCAAGTGTAAAGTGTTATTCCCAAACCTATCATCATCCTGGCTGTCTCTTCTGTTATGTAAAAGACATAATTGCAAATTAAGAGCTACAAGGACAACAGATAATGCCAACCGTTCTGTTCTGAGCGTGGAATTTGAGAGCGAGGCCTGCAGGGAATGCTTGCTTGGGGTAGATTCTTTACTGATGCTCTGTAATAATCATCTTCATGAAGGGGTTTTGTTTTTAGCTACGCAGGGAAGGGCAGAAGATGGCATCTGTACAGAAGTTACCCTTTCATCCACACCCCGTTCAGCACCGGGGTATGGAAGTTACCATCATTAAGAGGACAACCAAAGCTAATACTAACACTTCTTTGCTGCTGCCTGCCTTAAATTACATTCTTGACATTCACTTTCCCCCTTACCAGCAGTACTTACGCCTCACCTTTAGAAGAGCAGAGCATTTTTTTTTCCAAACGTTTCTTTTGTATTAATAAAAGCCGGCGTCATCTTGACATGATGTGTTAAGTGTTTAGCAGTTTAAAGGAGTTGATTCTTAAATTTAAGCCGAAACGTTTACGGTGTGCGTGTTTTATACTCATGGGGCTCTCCCCTCCATTGTGGAATTCAGAACTGGGATGTCAGTTACAGCCATACCCTCCTCTTCCTCCCTGCGCAGTAGCTTTTCCAAGCTTTTTGTCTTTCATCACTACACGTCACCAGGAGAGGTGTGGCCAGCAGACAGCAGGCTCCTTGAGACGTTCAAATTAAAAAAAAAAGCCAGTCTAACTTTTCCCCAAAGCTTTCTCTGATGAATTGTGCTCTAGTTCGGGTGACTCCTCCGAGCCTCGCGTGGCAGGAGTGTTATAAATGCCATCGACCGCGGGGGCTGCTGTCGGCGTGGTGAGAGGTGTCACGGTGTGTCCAAACCCCTGGTAATGACCCATGGGTGAAGATGGCATGGAAGAAGCATCAGAGATCGGGTCTTGAGTAGATGAAGACAGTAAACTCGTGTGTTCGTTTTGTTCGTGATCCTCAGCAAAAAACATTTTCCTTGGCTGGCCCAAAACCGTCCTTCCT
>NW_015093653.1:0-1257 GCF_001431845.1 Calidris pugnax
CCCCTGTCTCTATCCCCCAGACCATATCCATGTCCACAGCTCATCCCCGTGTCCCCACACCATCTGCAGATCCAAGCCTGTCTCCATGTCCAAGCCCCATCCTCATTTCCCCAAACATTTCTACATCCCCAGCAATGTCATTGTCAAAGCCCATGTCTAGATCCCAGCTCGTCTCCATAGCCACCACCCATTTCCACATCCCCATCTCCTTGTCCCAATCCCATATCCATGTCCCAGCCCATCTCCATCTCCCCAGCCTGTCTCGATATCGCCAACCCATCACGGCGTGGTGAAAAGGCCCTTGCAGCTCTTGGCCCTGGCAGCCCCGCTGGGAGATGAGAGAAGAGGAGGCTGTGCTGGATGGAGGACAGCCTCATCTCCCTCCCAGGGAATGGTAAAGCTGCCCTTTCCCCAGGGAGCTGTTTCTTCAATGTGATGCACTTTGCAGAGAAGGAAAGAGGAGGACCAGAGCAGTCCCCAAGTTTGGACCACTCCTGAGGTGTGTGGAGCTAAAGGCAGCGCACAGACTGATGTGAGCAAGGCAGTTTGCCAGCAGGGCTTTGGAGAAGAGATAATGCCCCGTCATCAGTTCAGCTGGACAAAGGAGGGAAAGGGCGTGCAACAGGAAGATGGGAATGGTCCTCAGCCAGCTTTCAATTTATTTATTTGCTTATTTATTCTTTTTAATAAATAAATAAAATGAACCCAGGAAGTTGGAATTTTTTCCCCATCTTTCACAAACAGAACCACAACAATGCCATGCCAGGAGAAGGCAGTGCACTCTGCAGTGTTTCACCAAGTGTGGCTTTGTCACCTTGAACACTTCCTAGAGGGTCTGCCGTTGCTTTTTGTTGCTTTGGGCTGATGCGATTCATTATCAATACATTTATGAGCTATTAAACATTACTGCAAATTTCCTATATCTTTACTAAAATTGTATTTGTTAAAAATGCTGACAGTCCCTGTTTCTCCTAAATTTATCCCCAGTTTGCTCATGAGCCCTCCTGTGACAACTCACCCCGCTGCCCCCTGTTCTGCCACTACTTCTTGCCCTGCAGCCTGGATTTAGAATCACAATTTTATAGAAAGGTTAGAGTTGAAGGACACCTTTAAAGATCAACTAGTACCAAACCCCTGCCACCACAGAGACTCCTTCCACTAAACAGTTTGCTTAAAGCCCCATCCAACTTGCCCTTGGACACTTCCACGGATGAGGCATCCTCAACTTCTCAGGAAAACCTGTTCCAGTGCTTCACC
>NW_015093654.1:0-1249 GCF_001431845.1 Calidris pugnax
ATCTACAGCATGAGGAACCAGGAGCTGAAGGATGCCCTGAGGAAACTGATTCAATGGCTTCACCTTCAGCAGCAGTAGGCTGCCCCTCTCTCCTCACAGGTTATTCCTAATTTGTCCCAGGACAGGCTTGTGCTTTATTTGTTTTTGCATCTGTGATGACCATGCTCATACAGAAGTGTTTGAATTCATTCTGTATCTCCTCGGGCACAATCCCGCTGTGCCCTCTAACCCAGGGGCTTTAGGTAAATGTGTCTTCACGGTGTCATACCCGTCTGCCCGAGGAACATCTCTGTAATAAAGGTTGTCTCTCCAGTGCCAGCCTGAAGGTTGGGCTCTTCTTCTGGCAGAAGTCAGGAATAGGTTCCAGGAACTGCACCCTCCATGGCCTATTGCTGAGCTTGCTTCTCCATGGGCTTCTGGGAAGGGTCACAGGAGGATGCTTTGGGGAACGAGGGCTGGACTCAGCTCCTACGTGTGGGTGCCCAGTGCCACTGGAGATCATGAAGGGCCTCTGTATTGCCTGCCCAGGGCTGTTCCACATGCAGCAGAGCTGAATGGTAGCAGCCCCCCTTTCTGGAAGGGAATCCAGAGCCCCCAGGAGAGCAGAGGGCACGTACAGGAACACCATGGTCCTGAGGTGGGCCTGACAGAACAAGAGACTATTCCGAGTGATGTTATCCAAAAGCAAAGCACTACATTTAAGCATCCACAAGCAGACAAGGTCTCTGCCAACCGCAGGAGAGGCAGTGGGGACCCAGCAAGACCAAGAAAAGGAGACTGGAAGGTGATGAACGTCTCCCTTAGAAAAGACCACGCGTAGGTCAATGTGCTCCCTGGTTTGGTTCCCCTAAAGCATGCTCAGGGTGCAGTGTCAGAACTGAACACTCTCCTGGTGCATTACCAGGCATGGGAAGTAGCTAAAGGATGGGTGTCCCCGCACTCCCAGTCATCCCTCCTGAAGGGTGGCATCGGAAGGGAAGCTGTGCCCCTGTGTCAGGACTTGCACTGAAGGAAGTCTGCACTCAAGAAAAGTCCCTCAATGGAGAAAGCCAGCCTGGCTTGTTGCTGCATGAACAGACAGGAAAGACTTGGGCAGGAGCTTTCATTCCAGACCTGTGTCCTCATAGGGTTACCAGAACATATCCTCAAAATGGTTAATAGAGACTAATATAGAAAAACCACGTGTACATACTCATGGATAAGGAAGATTCTATCCTTGGGTCTGTCAAGGATGATTAGTGAAAGAACT
>NW_015093655.1:0-1261 GCF_001431845.1 Calidris pugnax
AAAAAAAACAAAAAAACAAAACCCCACATCTGGCAACGTCTGCAAAGAGAGTCCTCGTGAGCGAAACCCGCAGAGACCAGTGGTTGCCAGTCTCCTCCACCAGCTGGGAGCCCACTGAAGCACGCCATCAGTCACCCTACGGGCCATAAGCGAGGTGCTTTTGCTTTGCTCTGTCTTATTTTGCATCCCAAAAACAAGCATCCGCTGTGTTGTCACCAGCCTCCCGTGAGCTCCAGGAGAGCAGCCCCAGCAGACCCTTCCCAAGGTGCTCCCATCCGCTACGGAGCCAAGGGGGGGGTGACGACAAAGCAATCAGGGAGCAGACAAGGAACACGCGACTTTCCCGTCCTGGAGGGACTGCTGGGACTTGCTGGAAGGCGTCCAATTAGTTAACGAGCACTCCAGAGCCGAGTCTGGTCTGGAATCAGTAATTAATTGCCACAAGACAAGCCAGAGCCGATTATATTGGAGGAACCCGTGTCTGTGCTAAGGATGGACCTAGGAAAAGAGGGTCTGCCCAGCCAACCCCATATCGAAATGGAGAGAAGCAGCTGGCAACGAGCAAGCAGGTTGATCTGGATCCTCCAAAAAACCTGCAACCCCTCTGCCACATCGGGGGCAAAGCCCACAGACGGATCCCACCCCAAATGTCTTGGCACAGCTGAGGGTCCCCGTCCCTGGAGCTGGTCTTCTGCATCGATACCAGCCCGGCTGCAGGGACGGTGAAAGCTTTGCTTCTGATGAGCAGTGCTGTAGTAATTAAGCAAACGGGATACATCAACCTGGATGGGCACCTCCTGCTTCTATCGTCCACAAACCTCGTGGTTTTGGAAGTCCTGGAATAATTGCTTCACATCCATTAGTCTCCTGCTCCAAGCTCTTGAGCATCCTCCAGCACAGGAGGTCCCAGGTCCGAGGTGGCTCAGATAAGCCAAGCTGTCACCAGCAGCGTTAGCCCTCCTGGACCTCATCAGCCCTCCCGGGCAGGTTCTCCTGGTTGAAAATCAACGGTTGAGCTCCAGGAAGGAGGAGAAGACGTCCTTCCAAGGCGTCTGCTCCCAGCCCTCGCCGCTCCCTGGAGCCACCTCTCCGGAGCGTGTCCCCACCACGCGGCAGGAGCTGCGGAGCGGCTCTGCATCCAGCCCCTCTGATAAATTAGCTGGAGATTCAGGCATTCCGCGCAGCTGCCTCATCCTCTGCCGGCATGACAATGTGATTAATTTTGGGTGCGGGATGAAGCTCATTTATCAGAGGCACGTGA
>NW_015093656.1:0-1260 GCF_001431845.1 Calidris pugnax
GGATCGTCCCCGCGAAGGTGGAGCCCGGGGTTCCGCCGGGCCTCAGGCAGCCGCCGTCGGCCGGTGCCTCCTGAGGAGCGCCCGAGGGCAGAGCCCGGCCCGCCTGGCCCGGTGTTACCTCACGGGGAGGAGGGCGCCCGCCTCCGCCGGCCTCATGACAACACTTGGGGTTCGTTTAACAGCGCCACTCTGAGAGGCAGCTGGTTAGATGGCCGAGACTCTCTCCCTCTCTCCAGGGAGAGCCTGCGTGACCAGGATCTCGGTTCGTGTGACCCGCTGAGGGCAACACCAAGATAGCGCAGGGAAGGCCCGGTGCGAGCAGGGAGAGCCAGGAGAATTCCCGCCTTTCTGAGGTAAATCCATGTGGGCACCGGACAGGGCGAGCGTAGCTTCAGGCACACCAATAAAACCATCTTCAAATGGATCGTTTGGATATGCCGACACCGCACATACATTCCTACAAAGTTAACTATAAGCCTCTCTCTCTGCTTTTACATCATATTTTTTTCAATCAGAGGAAGCAACGCGCACTAAAGGCCAAGTATTGATTTCAAGATCAAAATTTGGAAGCAGCGGTTGACAAAACGCTTCACATTCATATTGTCTGAAGTAACTTTTAAAGAGGCTTGAGCTACAAAGTTGCTTCAGGACTCATTTCCCTGCAGCAAGAGACCAGAGCAAAGAGCTGGAGGATCGAGTTCCTCGCATGGCTGGAAGGAGAATCACTGAAGGGGCTTGCTTGCAGTTTTATCTAGAGTGGCATATAAATAGAAAAAGCTCTTTAGGTGAGCACTTACATAACTCTCGCTGCGTTGACCTAAGGACTAAATTAAGAATTCCAGGAATACAAGAGAATTCCCTGTCAGAGTTACCTACGCTCGGATATTGTGCCTGGGAGGACTTACACACACAGTGGTAAAGAGAAATCTCATCCTAAGGCTTCCTTCTGTAGTTTAGGGAACTAGAGGTATACTTCCAGTTCTCTCCAACCTGTTGCTTCTATAATTAGGATATTGAGATAATAATTTGTCATTACACCCAATATCAGACTTCTTGTGTATCTTTTATGCTCAATTATATATTGTAATAAGTTGATTGATTGATTTCAGGGTTTCTAAATAGCTCAACTGAGCTTCTGTAGATTGCAGCATAAGGCAGGCTCTTATTCAACATTAGTTCAGATAACAGTCCATTCAGCAAGCTACTTGAATGTTTTAGCTTTACAGCACCTTTGGTTTTTTCCCTACCTCTTAATTCCTT
>NW_015093657.1:0-1261 GCF_001431845.1 Calidris pugnax
AAAAAAAAAAAAAAAGAAGATTGTAGAAAAAGGCTTGATCCACCTCCCCTGGAATTTGGGATTCTTTATATCTAGATCTGACATTTTATCTTATTTTTGATGAAACCTAGCAAACCTCTGCATATTCATGTATGAACATCTAGCCTCAACCCCATGCAGTCTTTCTGAGAGCTTTTTACAATAACAGTTGACAAGATGTAAATGTTTAAATGTCTGTCCAAGTTGCTTCAGATAAGCATTTACATATGAAATACCTACCCTTTTATGATCTAAAAATTGTACTGACCACCTCTAGAGATCCAGCAAGATCACTGTAGGAATTTGACAGCTTTAGATTTGTCTAGATTGAAAACAATATAGGAAAATATAGTCTCAGTTAACTGTTGGTCAGATAAAAAGATCAACTGCCCACAACACACTAATCCACTCACCAACAGATTCCCACTAAAGCCAATTCATTTTTTTTTCCATAAAGCACTTCCTCGGCATTTTAAATGTTAATTAAAAAAACCCAAAACTTTGATTTTTCTTTTTTTGCTTATTTGAAACAACAGCCAGAATTTAAGTGTTCAGTGAAGTTCCAAAAAATACTCCAGGCATGATTTTTAATAGAAAAATAGAATGTAAAATACATTTTTGGCTGATTCTAGCTGATGCAACCATACTTTTCAACCTGTCTAAGCAGGGTGGGGTGCTTTTAGATTAAGAGTCTGGCTGTCAGGGTTTTGGAAGGATATGCATTAATTCAGTGACTGACCTTGGGCAAGTCACAAATTCTGTCCTCTCTCTGGGAAGCTAGTGTCAAAATATATGCCTGTCCCACAGGGGTATGACAGACCTAAATTTCACTGATGCATCTACTGTATCCAGAGACCTTACAAAGAGGTGTCAGGTTTGTGCAAAGTAGAAAATAGATACAATTATTTACAATAAATACAAGGAGAACATATTAAAAACAGGAAGAAAAAGTTTCACAATAGCTAAATCCTACAGCCCAGGACTTCCTTACCCTTCAGTACATCAGAATTACTCAATTGAAATAAAAGCAAGCAGAACAGAGACTCTGCCAGTTACGCTATCATAAAATAGGATCCACAAAGAAATTGCTTTCATGCAAACCTAAGGATCTTTCTGCATCTCTTTAGAAACCAGCATGGAAGTCGCATTGGGAACTCTGAATTATAATTAACAATTTCATGTGACACGGAAAGGTTATTCTTCTGGCCAAATTTGAAGTCATGCCAAAGGGGAAGAATAACAA
>NW_015093658.1:0-1264 GCF_001431845.1 Calidris pugnax
CTTTTAAAGGGGAGTATCCCAGGCCGGCAAGATACCCAGCACAGAAAACTGTAGGGACCTCGCCTCCGCAACTAACTCTGGCAGATGAAGCCAAAGGTCTCTTGCTGTCCAGGCAGGGCACCAGCCCCACTGCCTCCTTTGGGTGAGCCAAGGTTAAGCCTGCATGCATAACAAAGAGAGCACTCTATTTAAGCATTTCCAGATTTGCCCCCGTGCCCCCAGCTGTCCGCACTGGTGTCCCCATCCCTCGCTGCAGAGCTCTGGACAAGGGACAGCTGGGACGGTCTCTGCCTCCCACTGAGGAGTGCATCCACTGCCCAGGCTTTGTGGAAAAATATACTGATTTCCCAGAGGTCAGCTTTCATAACTAGGATTTCCACAAACCATGAGGAGAATTCAGCTCATGATATTTGGCATGAATGTCATGCTCTGTTCCTCATGCTGCTACAATTTCCATTTCAAATAGCAGGAAACAAATTATCCTGTGGTATTTTTTGGGACAACCCATGGGAAGGAATATGGGACCAAAGCCTGTCGTGGGGCACAGGCCTTGACGAAGTTCCCAAGAGTAAGACAAGAAATACTTCTCGGGAGGTTACAAAGGTAAGAAGTTAAATAGGAATATAAGTTTTCACGGTCAGAAGAGCACCTTGCAAGGGCTGGAGCCTCATGCAGACATGGAACAAAAGAGCAAAGGAGTTTTGCTGGATGAATGGGCTGGCACAGGATGTTATTAATCTCTAAAGTTCACATTACTTATTACCAGGACGTGCAGTGAATCCCAGAGAGAATTAGGCTCAGAAAAAGAAACCCATTTATAATCAAACCATAGTCTGGCCTTCAATTTGTATGTCTTCATTAATCCCTGTCCCCTTCCACCCCCAAAGTCCTTGCTTCACATAGTTCAAAATACAAACATGAAGTATTTTGGATAAGGAAGCTTTTATACATATATAAAAAAAAAGCAAACTCTTTTCCAATACTTCTCAAAAAGTGGTACAAAAATAGAGTATAAAAACACAGCCTCCAGTACAAGACTAGCAGTTAGAGGAGCAGTTCCTAGAACATGAAATCCAAGGAGAGCTGCTGCAGGAAGTGGTAACAAGGATAAGGACAAGGGACAGTCACAGCAACCCCTCTTCCTGACAAGTGCCTGAGCTGCCTGGTGTGTGTGTCACACACCAGGGGCTGCTGCAGAGGCATTAAAGCACCATCATTTCAGGACCGAGCAGCCCCCAGAATCACAGAATCTTCACGGTTGGAA
>NW_015093659.1:0-1218 GCF_001431845.1 Calidris pugnax
CGTAGCAGAGGGTGAGGAGCCCCATCAGCGTCCCCAGGAAAGGCAGAGGCATCTTATTGAAGAGGAAGGGTCTGTTGTCTGCGTGGGGCAAGTCCTGTGCCAGAGAGAAGGGAGCGGGAGCCAGAGCTCTGGAGAAGCCCTGGAGAGCCAGCCTGTGGCAGCCGAGGAGCATGCGGGGCAGAGTGCCCGGGGGAGCCAGGCAGCGAGGCAGGGAGGGAGGCGGGGAGGGGCTGCAAAATGCTCCGTGCCCGGCCACGGAGCTGGCTGCCGAGAAAAAGGGCCCGGGAGGGAGCAGCTCCCAGAGAGAGGGGCAAAGACGTCGGCGAGAGGGGCTCAGACGGGGCTGAGCCTGGCCAAATCCCCTGCCCGAAGCCCAGGCTTGCCTCCCAGGGAGCCCAGCGCTCCTGGCTACACTGGGGCAGCAGGATGGGACAAGGGGTGCCAAGAGGTGGCCTGCACTGCAGGCCCCTTACCTCCACCATTAAAGAGGGCCTGAAGTACTGGCTCAAGCTGATGATGCTGCCCACAGCCCTCTGGCGCTGAGACACCCATGGGGACCTCAGAAAGGGCATCAGCACCTGGGAAGGCAAAAGTGGATTGAGAACAGTCCTTGGGAAAGGACGGCGGCTCTGGAACGCTGGCTCTGCCGAAACGCCTGCCGCGTTTATGCCAGGTGCTGCCGAGTCTTCCCCTGGACAGGAGGAAGCCTGGAGCAGGGTCTGGCCACCTTGCAAGCTCAGGGGCTGTTGCCAACAGTTGGAGACCCGCAGCAGTCAGGGAGGCGGCTGTATCCCATCCCCTCTGGCCACCCGTGCCTCTTCCCACATGCTTTTCCAGAAATGGCTGCGGGTCCCCTCTGCAGGAGGAGAGGAAGCTGCAGGGGGGAGACTGCTCCAGGGAGGTGCCAGCACCTCTGGCCCTGCAGCTTCAGGACTGCACTGCCCTGCCCCCGTGGCCACATCCCAGCAGCTCTCTGCCCTGCTGTCATCTGGGGAGGAGAGAGTGCCCGAGGCAGGGGCTCAGCAGTGCCAGCTGCAGCAGTAGGGGAGCAGGGAAGGACTGCTTCCAGTGCTCCGGCTCTGGGCTGGGCCATGCATGCTCCAGAAGGTCGCCTGTCTTGCGGGCTGGGCAAGGAAGAGACCCCCAGAGCCCGGCTCTTGGCAAATGCCTGACCTCCAAGATCACCATCACTGTGTTGTTGTTGGAGCTCGGCGAAGC
>NW_015093660.1:0-1265 GCF_001431845.1 Calidris pugnax
AAAAAAAAAAAAACTGTTAGGTGAGCTGGTTAATATCAAGGCTCACCACTCACTCCTGCATACTACAGACCATGTCAAAAGCTTTCCAGTAATCAGTAGAGCTTAAGAAAAGTCTCTGATTAACTTTTCTTTCATCTTTCTCTTTTCCATCTGGTGTTAAAGATCAAACCTTCAGTTCCTCTACTCTTTTAAGCCTTGCCTGTTTGACAGCAAACTTCTCATCCATCTTAAATCTAGTGTGGGCTAGAATGTCTTTCAGCAGTGGCTAGAGGGTAGATATATTATCAGATACTAACCATATTGCTCCTTCTCTTTTTACTTTAGCTCTGTATTTGTTATTGTAGGATATATCTGGGGTTTCTGAGCGTTCAGCTTCTATCTGTCTACCGCAGGAGAATGCTGTGCTGCTAATGCTTTGCAAATCACTGCGTCATCCCTTTGCAGTTTTGGAATGTCCTATCTGTGCTCTGCATAGCTTCTTCCAGCTCTACCACCAGCCCCGGATACCTCTCTCCTGGGACCTGCAGCATCCGTGCTCTTAAAGGCACTATGATGTGGCTTTGACAGGGCTGGGGCTGTAAAGCTTTAAGCCTCACTGCCAGCGACTGCCCGCTGGGTAAAGACAGCACCTTCCTCTTTGACAGAGACTGCAGCAGGACAGGGATGCTCTGCCACCCCTCAGAAATCGGTGGGGTAGGGGTAAAGACTGCTGGAACCACTAGGATCGACTCAGAGCTGGCCCCGACCCTCTTCCCATGGCACTCTTACAGCTATTCCATAGTAGCAGAAGAAAAGCAGCTGTAATTAATTGTTACAATGCTTACATAAAGCACAAAAAGAGATAACACCACATTGGGGGCCATTATGGGCCACCAGTTAATGATATGCAGTATTTGGATAACGGTAAATAGAAGACTATCAAGATGATTACACTTCTCGTAGTTTCAAAATTGGGCGTCTTTTCAGGAAGAGAAATTTCAGTTTCTTCCAGTTTCTTCCTGGCTCTTCCACCTAACATCACTTGGAAGCTATGTCTTCATAGTCCATGTGACTGATCAAACCCATTTCAAGCATATTTATCAGGCTAGTTACTGTACCAGAGATTCATAAAACGTATTCATGGCTTCGCAGGGGGAGCCAAAATGTTTGAAAAAGAAAGATGCTAAAAGATGTGGGAGGAAGAGGAAAGCTGCCTCGGGCAACTTACACCAGAGTGCCAACGACCACCTTGTACAACAGCAGGCCTGTGAAGACCACGTCTGTAT
>NW_015093661.1:0-1269 GCF_001431845.1 Calidris pugnax
GGGACAGGAGGAGCTGCTCTGCTCCCCCCAGCTCCGGTGCAAGGTGGCGGGTGGGCTGTGGGGCCATGGAAGCAAAGCCCGTGGACCCCTCCTCGGGGGCTGGCTCCAGCCCATCCGTCTCCACCGGCCGCTGGGTGCTGGCCCAGGGGGTCACCTCGCTGGCCACGGGGGGAGGTGAAGGCGAGGAGACATCCCGTCCTGGGGGGGACATGGCTGCTTCGCTGCTCGGCTTGGCCGAGCCCTTCCCGACGTCCCCGTAGCCCGTCGGCTGCTGGTGGCTGGGCTCAGACGGCAGCTCGGCTGGCTCGTGGGGAGCCGTGGGGCTGAGCCCCCCACGGAGCTGGGGAGCAGCCGCCTCGGTGGGGCTGGGGGTGGTGGGGTGCCCCGTGGAGGGGCCGTCCGGGTGAAAGAAGGTCAGCGCTTTCCTCTGCCTCTCCAGCGAGCCATCCCCCGGGACCCCGCTGCCGTCACCGCCGTCACCGCGGGACTGCGGGGCCATCTCGGGACCCTCGGCCACCAGTGGGGCGGGGGGCAGCGGGGGCCGTGGTGGGATGGAGCCACCATCCTCCTGGGAGACAGCATCCCCGGAGAAGTCCTCGGTGGCATCCGGGGGTGGCCGGGGAGAGTCCCCGCGGGCGCTGGGGATGTGGGGCTGAGCCCCCACTGCGGTGATGTCCTGGTGGCCAAGAGGATCGTGGGGAGCCGTGGAGGCAGGAAGGGATGGGGATGGAGGAGGGGGGGTCTGTGGGGGTCCCCCGGGGTCGCGGGGGGCCATGCGGGGGCTCCACCGTGGCAAATCTCTCCGGGCAGGCGCCTGTGGCGAGGGGGACACCGGGGCGGTGGCCGGTGCCATCGGCTCTGCAAGAGATGGCACAGCCATGGGGTCCCCGAGCTGGTCCAGCCCCCACCAGGAACCCCCCCATCCGCTTTCGGGCATCACTTACCGGGGCCGATCTCCTCCTCCACCGCGTTGGAGGGTGAGTAGGTGCCCTCCCGCCAGAGGCTCTCGGAGCCGGAGATGTTCCACATCTCCACCGCGTTGGCTGCAACCCCCTTCACCTCCAGGGCCAGGATGGGGGCCTGGGTGACCATCCCCACCGGGTCCCCAGCCACCGTGGGGTCGCCAGCCACTGGGGGGTCTCCAGTTGCCACCGTGGGGTCCCCAGTTGCCACCGTGGGGTCCCCAGCAGCCACCGTGGGGTCCTGGCTTTGCTGCTGCAGCTGGAAGTAGCGCCCGTTCAGCCCGGGGTAGCTGCTCCTCCTGGTCGG
>NW_015093662.1:0-1267 GCF_001431845.1 Calidris pugnax
AAAAAAAAAAAAAAAGAATAGGATGTTTTACATGCACCTTTGCAGAAAAACAAACTTTTAAGACAAGAAAACAGTGGTAAGTACCTTGGTGGGCATGCGAACAGGTCCTTTCACCTTCAGGTTTTTTTCCTTAGCGCCTCTGATCAAGTCAGCACAGACTGGAAAAAAAAATACAATACAGCTCAGGTTTGTGAGTACTTTTTTTTTTGCTTGTTTTCTTAAGTGAAGATTTCAAACAAGAGGTTGGCTCAGAATAGCGTATGAAGTGATCACTGCCATTCATTCCAAGGGTTATCCTCATAGCCAACCACACACGAGTGGAAGCCTTACGCTGCGGCGAGCAAAATCACGTTACAACAGCAGGCAAAAAGCCATTACTCCAAGTTTAAGGTACATTTAAGCTGTTATCAGCCTGAAGATCCTGCATTAAACAGTGGTTCCACAACTCTCACATGATATGATTAAAACACTGGCAAAGCCAGTTCCTAAACCAGATTAAATAATTTCTTAGAAGAATATTAAGAGTTCTAAACTAAACTCTTTTTAAAAAAAAGTGACAAAATATCAATCAAGAAACCAGAGCCTTTCAGTGCTTCTATGTTCACGTAGCAACAACGGAAAGGCCCACAAGAACTGAAGGGAAGAAGCTGCGCTCTCTGAAGTGAGTCATTACGACGTGAAGTTTACAGCACGCTGAAAAACCCCAAATGCTAGCTTCCATTAAAAATTAAATTAGAATCTACTCATCAGCGTTAGGAAGCGCTCTGGGTTGACTTTGTTAGCCAAGTCACATACAGAACAGGCAAAGGCTAACATCTTTAATTACAACTGGGTTCGATACGTTCTATTTCGCAAGACGTTATATCGTATAGATCATTCACGACCCAACAAGCTACCTCAGTTGGGAAAGAAAAAAAAATCATCACTCACCTTTCTCCAGTGATTTGACGTTGCGACTTGTCAAAGTAATTCTAATGCGGTGAATTGCTACCTCTTGTTCCACAGGTGCTTTGCCAGTATCTTTAAACGCCTAAAACATTCAAGTTGTAAATATCAGACACTCCAGTCGACACCAACGCAGCCTCTTAAAACTAGACTTCTAGAGCACAAAGAACCTTTTAGCTATGGGTCTGGTTTATTCTGCTGACTGGACGATATACCCAAAGGGTATGGTGACATGGAAGAAAGGGTGGGAACAGGAAAAGAGGGGTAAAAAGCCCTAACTGCTTGGAGGAAAAGCAGTTTTTCAGTGTCAAGCTGCATCTCA
>NW_015093663.1:0-1266 GCF_001431845.1 Calidris pugnax
CCTAGATGATTCTATGATTCTATGACTGGGTCCCAGTTTATAGTGGCAGGAGGACCCCAAGGAGGGGGCATATTCCCTTTTCTTTGGCATGTGGTGCAACCTAATGGGCCAGTAGATTCCATGTAGCTTAGGTTGACCAGTTTGAATACTGCCCAATGTTTAGAATACTATCAATAATGATAAAAAGTTCGACGTAGCTGTTTGACTTGCTGTGTCCCCACGTAACATAAGTCAATAAGGCTCCTTATGCCACCAGACCACTAATGGCAGTGATTCCTTGGGCAGCACTTTCAACTGGATGATTAAAACTGTTTCACAGAACTGATTTTGAGTTGAATTGTATATTATAACTAGATTTTTCTTTGAAAACACACATTTTACTACTTAGCATGTGAAAACTTTCTCTGAGTTTCATGGGAGCTAGTGGGTAGGCCTTTGGGAGATTTTATTCTGTCCTGTTAAAACCAATAGTTCATGCCTCCATTGCCCTTTCAGAACTTTCAACTGTGGTATTAGATGCTATGCCAATTTAAGCAAAAACCTCTTTGTTCTGCTTAATATCAGCAGAAAGATTTACATTTATCAAGAACAGTGGATATCAAAGGCTGGCTCACTTGTTGGTTGTTCAGACTGTAAAAAAAATGTAAAAATTAACCTTCTGGCTGAAAATACACTGTGTTCATGTTATAGTCATGCTGAAAATGCTAAATGACCCTTCAGACTCTGCGGAGAAACATTATCTATTCAATTAATGGGCCATAAAATGATTTAGATAAAAGACAAGCCTGAAACGTCTTTAGAAATCCAAGAGAGGAAAGCTAATACTGCCTAATTTCTCAAACTTCAAGGATATAAAAGGTTTAGGAAATGTAGAACATCACTTGCACAGGATTCTGCATAACACTTTAGGAAACCAGAAACTGCAAACCGAAGGGGGGAGGGGAAGTACAATACCCTATATGCGGTAAAACACACGTTAATGCACCAACGCACACTGTCATTTTCCAGGGGCGATGCATTTAATACACTTTCCAGTGAGGATGACTGAAGAACGAGAAGGTCAAGTGATCTGACCGCAGACATTGGTCAATGGCTGTGGGTGAGTGGAATTAGTGCTTTCCTGGCTCCCACAAACCGCTACACCAGGACCTCTTATAAATATATATATTTTTTTCAATCTGTGAAATAATTTATTAGCTGTCATGGCTGTTATGCCACAATAAACCAGAAATGTTACATCTGTATTGATACATATGCAGAAAATGT
>NW_015093664.1:0-1261 GCF_001431845.1 Calidris pugnax
CAGAGGGTATAATAGAAGGCACTTCAGGATTCTTCCTTTTCTCTAATGCATTCATATTTTCTATGTATTTTGGTGCAGTTTTACTTAGAAACCTAGAATGTAAATGCAATGCCAGTGTCTTTTTTGTAGTAGATGATCAAGGATAACAGAAGTATCTAGGTATGTTTTTCTTTTTCATTCAAAAATGCTTTATTCTCTTGTCTTCTAAAAACACGAAACAATCAAGTTGAGATTTTTTTATTAATATGGTTTTAAGTATAGCAGCAGAAGTATAATTTGTTGAAATGCCTGTGTCATTCGAATGCAGCGTGTTTCCTTTATTCTTCAGAGAAAGAGGACACTTGTAAACTCGTTCAATTGCTTATCTGTAAACACCGCTGGGGCCCTGTTTTGGCTTAACATTCAGGAGGAACTCCTCTGCTTTTCTCAGATGAAGAGTTAGACACTTAAAATGACAATTTCACTTACTGTAAATTACGCTACACGTATGTAGCTTGTCTGTCTGAAGACCATTGTGCTTGACTACTAGAAAGGTTGTGTTGCATATTGAAAACAGGAGAAGGAAGGATAATTGAAGGAACTCGACCTATCTAGTGCATTACTCATATCCTCCTCTTTCAAAATGTAACGTAAACAAAGGCTAATGCATAAGCTGAAGTTGACTTTGTTCAGTTTATTTTCTTTCCATATGCTTCTAATTTCCTTATTCCACTGGTCGCTCATACATCCTTCATCAGTCCTTCATTAGTTATTCAGTCAGATTTTATGTAAACCGAGTCTTGAGATCTATGTACTAAACCTGGGAAGGTAATTATGAAAATTGCCCATGCAGATTGAGTAAAGGCACATATAAATTACCAGTTACAGGCTTAGCTAGTAGTTTACTTGCATATTTACCTGAATTGCATTCATAATTGCAGTAATTATGTGAAGAGTCATGGATGCACTTTTGCACACACGGCAACTACATTTTAAAATTTCTTCCTGAAGTGAGTAAATTGATTCCTTTGCTGAGAGAAGTAAGAGAGGATAAGGTGAGTTTCTGTAGTTACAGCATTCCCAATTACTAGTAGAGGATGACCCCGTTCAAGAGTATTAATGAAACTTAAAGAGCTGCAGTAACGCAGTGTGAAGTAGTGCACTGGTGGAATGGTACACTGGCATGAAGAGCTCACCTGAAGGCAGCCTGTGGCACATGAACCAGACAAAACAGTATGGATAGGTCTTTCTGTTATTTTCAGTGGTGCCCAGTGACAGGACA
>NW_015093665.1:0-1259 GCF_001431845.1 Calidris pugnax
TGTCAGAAGTCTGCAGGAGTCACATGGCAAATCCTAGAAGGCAAAAGTCCTCTCAAAAACAGTATTTCTAACTGTATTTGTTGTTTGATTTCTGAGCTCTTAAAATGCATTGACTCAGGGTTCTTAGGTACCCAAACACTTAGTGAAAACGTTTCTGTTTTTTAAGTCATCTGTGACCACAGGTGCTAGAGTGTGAAAGAAAACAGTAGATCTCTCAAGATCTGGTAGCGTTGATAAAAAAATCTAAAACAAACATGTTCACAGAAAATTCTCTGCTTGATTTGTTGTCGGCACGGCCCAAGCAAACCACGGCGTATCTGGCCAGAGCTTGGCTCACGCGGTGGTTCCTCCACAGCCATTGACACCACGCTTGCCCCAAGCCCTGGGAGATAAGGTTGTGTTTGGTTTCTACTTCAGGACTTAACATGAGTCGAGTAAAGCCAGGATTCATTGGGTGACTCAGTGCAATTGCAAAAATGTTGAACTGCAGCATGGCATTCAAGTAGCTTTTACGGACCTAAAATAAACCCCAGAGAGAACAGAGCTCTATTTTTTAAAAAAAATCTGCTGTGCAAGAGTATTTCAGCCAATGAATTTTCCAAACATTGTAAAGATGCCTCAAAGCCCATGCCACGCTCAGTCTTTCTTGCCAAAGCACAGCAACTCAAATTCACACCCATTAAACCTCAAGTAGTTCTACATGTTGTGTGGACTGGTAGCAGGTTACATGCGAATAGCACTTCACAGCACAAGCTGTAAAGAAAGCAAAATATACCAGGTTAAAGAAGGTTATTTAAAGCAATTACTCTTAATTATCAGATATGGGCAATGCACAGTGAGAAGAGAAACTGTCATGAGCGGTTAAATCCAGGACTGTTCAATAGCTGGCACCGGGAGCAGAAGCTCATCTGGGAGGTTCCCAGTACGCCCAGTCTGAGTGCCACCACTCACCATGAGCCACCAGACGCTTCCCAGAAGCCTTTTAGCACCTGTAAAGCTTCTGGTACAAAAGACTAAACCCCGCAAAATATCTAGCGTTGGCAATTAAACTGGGAGAGAGCAGCCACGTTGCAAAGGCACAAATCCCTGTGATCTGTGTGAGATTAACACCTGCCTGTTCCACAAGAATGAAGCTCCAGGTTTGCTCACCAGCTAAATCCAAACCTTTTGTGTTGGAGGATTTTCCTCTCTTTGGAGATGCCTCTGTTGCTGCTTTTGTTTTGATAGGACAATGGAAGTGTTCAAGGCCAGGCTGGATG
>NW_015093666.1:0-1266 GCF_001431845.1 Calidris pugnax
CCCAAACCATTCTGTGATTCTATGATGGGGATGGGGTGAGTGGAACAAGGGAACTAGCCTGTACTGACCCGTGAGCTTCAGTTCCTGAAATCATAGGGTTGTGTTGCCTCTACTACAGCATCTTCATTACCTGCACAACCCCTAAAACTAAAATTCCTGAGCTGCACTCTTATTCACTTGTCCCTTCTTCTCCACCCCAGAGTGTCCCCAGCTGTGGCACGTGCCTCACTCTCCCTGTGAGGAGGGCAGGAGAGGAGCCGGAGTGTGGGGGATCTGCAGTGTACAGGTTGCAAACCCTTTGAGAAACACTCCCGTGGTCTCCGTTGTGTGCTGCAGGTTGGCCACCACCATTCCTCCCAGATGTCCTTCGGTGGGGAGCGAGATGCAAGATGCTGTTTCTACTCATGTGATATGCAGTGCCCACAGCCTCTTGCTACCAGCTGCAATGAATCATGTGTTGTATCCTGCGGCACCTCCAGAGTCATTATATACCCCCCTCCAGTTGTCATAACATTCCCAGGGCCCATCATCAGCACATGCCCGCAGGAGACTGTGGTGGGAAGTTCTGCCATCGTGGAGGGAGGTTCACCAGCCCCGCTGGCATCTCTGAGAGGAGAAGGCCTGTGCTCAGAGCCACCTGCAGAGAGATTTGTCCCCAAACACATACCTCCACGCCCATCACGGTGCTCCTACGTGTTTTCTTCCCACTGGATGCATCCTTGCAGTAGACCCAACTACAAACGCCACCAACCATCTGAGAGCGAGAGGGAAGAGAGTGCTCCAGAGAAGGAGAAGCCAGAAACTGAAAATGCAGATACAGCAAACGAGGACAAAGAGATCTCAGAAGCATAAAATAGTGACACCAACCCCCATGATGAAGTCCAAAGACCTCGTAGAGTCCCACTGCCTCTAAAGCAGACTTACTTCTGTCTTCTTTAAATTATGCTTTACTTTAAGTTCATAGTTTTTTCCCCTCACATACATTCTCAGGCAGGTGATTAGAGAAATAAAATCCCCCCATCCTAATTTTTATTAACCTGACTTGTTAAATATACAGTATTCTCGGGAACAGTTTGCTCTTTTTACTTTGCTTTCCAGAAAAACGAAGGCAGCAGCTGTTTCAAGAAGAGCACGAATGTGGTCAGTTGAGACATGACAAACCCTTTCACTGCTAGAGCTAATTAGACTGGTCTTAGACTAATTTAAGAGAATTAGTCACCAGGAAATTAACTTTTCCTTCTGATAAATATATATACACACACACAC
>NW_015093667.1:0-1250 GCF_001431845.1 Calidris pugnax
CAACCCCCCTGCCCTGGGCAGGGACACATGCTCACACACCAGCTAGAATTAATGCCAGGTACACACAGGATGCTGTCTGACAGAGGAAACGAGGAGGGTGACTTTTGAGGTGGAACTGGAAGAAGAAGGTGCTTGAGATTCTCAGTGCTTAAAGTGAATCAAGCCCCAGTCTGCTATCGGCTGGGCTGGACGTGACAAACACGAGTGGACATTTGATAAGCGGCAGAGACAAAAGGCCAATCAGTAGAGTCAAAAGAGCAATCAAAGCTAAAATATAAATGGCTTTACATGCCAACGGGGAAAAAAACCTCATGTTTGGGGTACTGGGAATCAGGAAGGACGTGGGCAGGGCAGAGAGGGCAGTGAGGTGGGACAGTTGCCATGTCTGGAATCACCACCCGCACAATGTTGGCAGTTGGGTAGCTCTGACCTAGCAAAGGTAAGAACCACTCAAGCAGCAAAATAACCAAGGTTCAAGCAAAGAGATTTAGTTGTGTGGATGGAGATTTAAGGTCTTTTAAGAGATCTCAAAACATGAATCACAAAGATTGGAGGTGACCTGAAGACACAACTTCAAAGGTTGGAAGGCTCAAAAATACCTCCAGAAGCACAGGCTTTGAACCTTGATCAAGTCGGTGGTATTGTCACTGGAGTATTAGTGAGAGATGAGAGGAAAGAATGAAAGACCTCTTTCACACTTCCTTGGAGAAAGGACGGACACTTACTGCTTGGTAGAGCATGCTGCAATGTAGGTGCTTCTCAGAGCCATGTCTAAAATTGCTGCTTGGCCACTCACAATGTCATTTCCTTCAGAAAAGTTACCTCAGAGAAACAACTACACACTTCTCAGAAAATCTGAAGGAAAAGTTACTCAGGGAGTTCACTTATTCCTAATTTAGGCACTGGTGTTTTATTATACGGTCTGTAAGAAATTATTGAGTTTGGGTCATCAGTAAGTGCTCAAAATGCAGCTCCCTGTCCAAGTTTGTAGAAGAACATTGGAAAGCCAGGAGGACATCAACTGCTTGTCCATTCCTTCTGCTTTTTCTGCACCAAGGGGTGTGAAGGAAGAGACTAACTCATTCCATGAACTTAATGCTGCTTCTGAGATAAAGCTGGAGCCCTCTAGAAATGTACCAGAGTCCTAAATTTGCAGAGAGAAATTATATTTGAGTAGTCATAGACTAAGCAAGCATATAACCATGGTTGAGCCTCCTATACCCAAAAACCCTAAAATCTATGCAAAAAAA
>NW_015093668.1:0-1267 GCF_001431845.1 Calidris pugnax
CCAGCCCTCTCATCATTTTCATGGCCCTCACACACAATACTCATATATTTCTTCATCCTACCTTGTGTTCCCAGTTCTTCTTAGCCTATGCCTTGAAAGTCACGGGCCTCCAGGCTGTGCAGTCATATTCCCCCTTTTGCTGTGCCTTGTTGCTCCAGGAAAGCACAATCAGAAGGAGCAGGTGCTGTGCAGACATAACCTGCAATGCCAAACAACTGGTATTCAGTCTCACCCAGAGCCAGTGTTCACACCTCTCCCAGCTCCACCGCCCTCCACTTTCCCTCCCAGTGAATGCTCAGCCTCTGGAGATGGCTGTCTCCAGCCTTCCTGGTACCTACCACCTTCTGGGCTTCCCACCCCCTCACAATCTGGAGAATCAGCACCCACCCCACCCCTCAGCAGCCAGACAACCCACCTGGCTGTTGGTGGTTATCCAGGTCAGTGTCACCCTCTGGCAGACAACAGCTATCGAGACAATAATGTTGTTGCCAATAGACAAATACCTCACTGGAGTAAGTTCTGTGAAATGGGTCCATCTGCTGTGCTTTGCCAGGGGCAACCTCGGGGTGGAGCACTGGAACAGGAAGCAATCATGATTTCTGGTCATTTTATCCATCACTAGAGAACTTGGCCAGTGCATCTTGCTCCCATCTATGCGACCCTCTTGTTGCGTGGTTGTCCAGGGCAGCAGAGAGGTCTCAAGAGGTAGCTGGTGGATGAAAAAGAGTGGTACAAGGTGGTACCATGCCAAAATCCTCAGAGTCTACCGAAGGAGCAGCTGAGGGTCAGGGAAAGGTGCACGGCCCAAGGTGGGATGCAGATCTGGGGTGTGGAGGTGACCAAATTTTGGAGGGGTGTAACGGTCAGGGCAGAACCCTGAACTGCAGGACTAATGGGGAACTCACATAGGGAAGGCAGATGGGGCCTGAGCAGGGAAAGAACTAATTAGCTGGAATTTCTTAATTTAGGTCTCTAGTGGAAGCCAGATTTCTTTTAGTTTTCCATAAGAAAGGCAGTATAGTTCTTGCTGTGTTCCTGGAGGGAAGCCTGGGAGATGGACTACTGAACTTTAATGAGAGATTTGGAGCCCGTATCATGATTTTTCTCGCTCTCTGCTTGCAATTTTTTACCCTTCTAGATTAATGGCAATATTGGAACATAACATTGTCGTGTGGTGGAACATACTTAGACTTACACAAATATTGCAGACCTGAATTATTAGTCAAAGAAGTTTGTTATTTACTTACTTGTAATTCTTTGCATTTCA
>NW_015093669.1:0-1271 GCF_001431845.1 Calidris pugnax
TGGTCCAAGGAACTGCAGCGTTTGCTGGTTCTTGGTATTTCAGATTGGTCGGAGTTGTGGGGGGGGGAAGAGCAGGTAATAATTTGACATTTTAATTTAATAATTAAGTGATTATGTTAATTTATTCTGGTCTCCATCCTTTAAAGCGGTACTTTTTGACTTGATAGCATTTTGGGAATTTCCTGTTTCTTCCAGTTACGTTAATGCTAATAAAAGAGTGATTGCTCTTTTAATAAATAAAATAAATGCTCCGGGGAATAATCAAGGAGGAGAGTAATTTACTTTTGCTGCCTGTTGATACCAGCGTGTTCCTCACCAACTGGTGGCAATCAGCTCTGAACTGCTGAAGGTCAAATTTCTGACTCCCCTGGTCCTTGGGAGGGAGGTGCACAACGTGCAGAATATCTACATACACGGGGGGGCATATGGATTAGAGGGAATGCTTTGGGAATAATCGTGTCAAGCTTCTATTTAATTCAGGATATGTCAAGATAAAAGGTACCGTACGTAGAATTTGAATCCTCTTTCTTTTTTTGTCATCGGTTCCTGGGGGGCATCTCAGTCCTTTGGTCTCCACGAGCATCAACTGCTGCTGCTGCAGCTGAGCAGGGTCCACAACTACCCAACCAGAACGGGTACAAAACTCTGTGTGTAACTGAAAACCCCTCTGCACCTCCTTGATAATTCCTTTTATTAGTATATATGTACAGCTATAATAATAAACACATCGTTTGACTTTAATATATATGCTGTAATATATATTAAATAAATATATCCTGTGTACTATAAAATTAATATTTGATAACATGGGGAATGCATTATTTGGGAAGCAAAAGGAATGTGAAAATGAGATTAGTTAATTAGTTACATTTAGTCTGTTTATACTAAGTTAAACGATACCAAGTATGTTAAGAAAAATATGTGGTATTTTATTAGTCGAAGGGGTATATATTAAAGTAGGTGGAAAATGACAATCTTAAAGCAAAGATAGTGCTGAATAATGAGAGTTCTTTGAAATCAAACCTAAAATACTTCAGAGAAATTGATAAACCAACTCAGGCTGGGAGAGGGAACTTGTAATATCGACTGCTTAAAGTTTGCGTTTCAGATGGAATAATATTGAGAGGATAAGGAGTTAAGTAACCAAAAAAAAGGTGTGAGATACTGTTACGGACACAGGAAAACATTTGCAAACTTCTAAAATCAGTGACCCCTTAGAAATATAACCGTCCAGATTTCCTGAATTCTGCTTTTTAAGCTTGACATTCAGA
>NW_015093670.1:0-1267 GCF_001431845.1 Calidris pugnax
GTTCACATAGACAGCCTGATGACTTTTAGGTTATTTTTTTTTTTTAATGCTTTCTGAGCAGGATCATAGTAAAGGTCATAGAAAAATAATCTAAAATTCACGTGTACGTATATAAAATATTTCAATGATCCTTCAAAGGAAAAAAAGACCCCCAAAAGCTAACACCTTTTGAAAACACAGTTTCCTCCCTGGATTTCTGTCTTCCTTTGCTTTTCCTCTCTAAGTCTTTCTCTTGTAACTAAGGACTGCTTTCCCCTTTGTTGTGTCCTTCAACCTCAGGTGTCTGGAAAAGTCCTTTTCATGCTCTCTGTGACAGTTTCTTTTTTCTACTAATTCCAAGGCTGCTTCTTGGCTCGTCTCACAACTCTTCTCATCATACATCTCTGTTACTTCAGCTCTTCTTTATCGATTCCAGGATGTTGCTTTCATTATACCCTTTCTAATATGGCTGTTGAATTAAAGAACTTGCCCGTGTCTCCTGAGTGATGCTTTTTTTTTGGCACAGCCCTGCTAAGTCCGAACACACACTGGCTCCAGAGTCTCTCCATTCAGTGGTAGGTAGGAAGGATGACTGGAGGAAGAACAGTTATTGAATGAGAACAAAAAAAGCTACTTCTCATTGCCACCCAGTCTTGAGAAATTGGCTACGATATTGATTTACGGGGACAGTAGTAGACTTGAGCAGATTAGAACTATTGGCAACATAAAAGAATGATTGTCCAGAAGGAGTGATCAGGGACAGAGAGTAGAACAAACAGGACTGTAATACTGTAAGATGAGTTTGTTAAAACATATAATAGTCTTCCGGAGAGGACATCTGTGCCCAGAACCATAAACTGTGGACACAGGGACATCAAAGGACATAAACAGAAAAATAGGATTGGATTTATTGTTATTAATTCCATCCAGCAGCTGTCATGTCCCTTTAGTTATATGGAGTTACACAGAAAATAAAGTTTTGGGCTTCTTTAAGCCTCAATTCAGCAAAACACTTGAGCATATCCTTAACTCCAGAAGAATTCCAGATATGTAATGCAAGTCAATGATGAAGTTAAGTGTTTCCAGAATAAACATGGAGTAGGGTCTCGACAAGTTATTTTCATTTTGGTTCAATGTCTTCAAGGCCATTTATTTCTGTTCCTTTCTATGCTCCCAGCTCCATTTTACTATTACTACTTGTTTGCTTTGTTATTTCACAGTTCCCTACTGTTCTGAACCAGATAGCACCATTCCAATTTTTAAAAATAACAAAAAAAAAAAAAAAAAA
>NW_015093671.1:0-1267 GCF_001431845.1 Calidris pugnax
CCTTCCCCAGCAGCCCACCCCCGCCCAGGTGGGATGAGGGGCTCATGCCTTCACCATTTGGATGAAATATATTAATTAAGCAATGTCTTTGATTCTTGCATGCTGCAGTCAGTCCTCGGATCAGGTTTCCTAGCAGAGAGGTTATCCTTGTGGTGAGGACCGTGAGTCACGCACTCTTGGTGAGACATTTTTATTTATAACTCCTGTTGCAAAGCCAAGCCACACAACACAGCTACGCTCCGACAAAGGGAAGGGGAGAAGCACGATCGCCCCCCACCCCACTGCTCCTCCCTGCTGCCGTGGGGGGCAGAGGGGCAGCAGCAGGGACCACCCTCTGCTCCCCCCTGCCTGGAGACCCTTCCAGGGCTGTTGGCTGCTAAAGCCACGCTGCTTTTGTGCTTTTTCACGGTGGGAACACTTCATTTTTCTCTGCATAGATCTGCACCCAACTTAATGTTAGGGTTCTGCTTTTGATAGGTTAATCACCCACCTTAAGTCCCAGTTATTAGCATTTCCATGAGTGGGTTGCCATGGAGCTCTGCGGTTTATCCTGTAACTGTTACTTACTTATATTTCCTAACAAATATCCTAAAATATCCTTGACTGGTTTGTGGTTGCTGATCAACATGGAACCCCGACCTAGGAGATGGGCAAAACTGCTTAGGCATCAGTTTGGAGGCTCCAAGCTGCACGTCCACCGCTCCTCTCTGCCAGGCTCTGCCGGCCTCCATGGCGCAGGCAGCTCTCCACGGACACTGGCCACCAACAGCAGCAGCAGAGTGGCCCTGGGGGCCACCCCCGGACCCACCGCTGGGTGACCAGGGCAGGTGGCACCAGGCTGGTGGAAGGGTGCTTTGGGTGTGCTGATGCCTCCTGGCCCCTGCAGCCCCCTTCCCCGGGGTGATGCGGTGCCCAGGAGGAGTCCCCTCAGGCTGGCCAGGCTGCTGGGAGTGGTGGCGATGGGGTGGGGACGAGGTGGCACAGGCCGTGCTGATGATGGGGACAGAGTGGGATGGGGACAGGGATTGGATGGGGACTGAGATGGGGGTGGATTCAGGGATGGAACAGTGATTGGGATGTGGACGCAGATGGGGATGGGAACACAGATGCAGACAGAGTCAGGGATAGGGATGGGAACCAGGATGTGGCTGGGGATTCAGATAGTGATGGGAATGGGGATTGGGATGGGGACAGGAATGTAGATGTGGATACAGATGGGAACGGGGATGTCGATGGGAATGGAGTCACAGATGCAGATGGAGGCAGG
>NW_015093672.1:0-1268 GCF_001431845.1 Calidris pugnax
CAGTTTAATCCGCAGAAGTTTTACATCCTTCACAGGGGACAAAGCCCATAAAGGGAGGATGCAGGAAACTCAGATGATTTGATAACAAAAGTGACCTGGAAGTGTAATAACAGTGACCTGGAAACTGATGTGTATGCCTCATCTGAGTTTTAGGGTTTTTTTCCTAGCTGACACAACCCTAATATGCCAGCCCTCACTGGGGCTTGGGAGCATGATGAGGTGTTAACCACAAGGAGCAATTTTGTGGCAGGCAGCCTCGATAGCAGTGGTATTATTCACTCCCTCTATTCATCCCTGATGGATGGGACTGCAGCACAAGACAAGAATATTATCCTATTCCCTCTGAATCTATTACCAGGCCTTATTACACACAAGCAGCTGAAGATGATTATAGTGTATACTTGCATTTCATTAAAGTTACTCTCAGTTCTTTCTCTTCTCTGCGAGGTTAAATTAGAGATTACCTCAATGCAGCGCTTATTACAATAATTGTTTACGATACTTGTTTTACCATCTGTCTTTAATGCTGTGTAGTCCCCAGCTGAATATGTAACTTTACACCCAATAACCAAGCAGATGTTATGGGTAATGGTGCACACCGTCAGGGTCCTACAGCACAAGTAACTTTTGTCTGTGGTCTCCGAGCCCTTCCACAAGCCAGCCAGCAGCGATTGCTGCCTGAGAGCCTGCTCTTTGTAGCCACTGCCTGTACCCACCAGCACATCCACTAAAGTCAATGCCACTTCACACCTGAACACAATGCTTGGTCTCAACCCTAAGCCTGACTGCCCCAAGAAGTGAAAATTCTCCAGGTGCTACCTGGAGATGCTACTTCCATCAGCAAAGGTGTTCCAAAACTTGCTAATTTTTCTACTGGAATATATCAGCCATCAAAAGAAAAATTGTTGAAGGTAATGGTCAGGATTTGTAGCAGTAGGAAAATCTGAGGTGAAAAGTCTACTGCAACTAGACCATCTGATATTCCCTATTGCACAGCAGTTACTGAATGGGATTAGAGTGGAGTGGCTCACGCAAACATATGGCAACAACATTTTCCTGTTCTCCTTCCTCACTCCCCAGGGAAATGTCAGGCACGATGGTCTTGCAGACTGCCAGGAAACAGGACCATGTGGTGCTTCACCAGATATGTTACAGTGAGGTAGGCAAAGACCTCCTCCACATAGGAAGGCAGCACTAGCAGGGAGACCATAGCTGCCCTCCTCCCTTCCTTGAAGGGGGCATGCTTCCTTCCAGGTGAGGGAAACTAA
>NW_015093673.1:0-1262 GCF_001431845.1 Calidris pugnax
TTTTCCTGTGACGTATCTGGAAGTCAAGAACAAGCAAATCTGGGTTGAAAAAAGAGTATCTTTGAAAAGGTTTTAGAATATGAATGCAAGTTGTATGCCAGTCACCAGAATCCCCATTGACATTTGAAGCAACACCTTTGGTTCAGTAATTGCATCGCCTGCTGAAAGAATATTCAGAGGAAATATCACTATGTGTATCTTTTCCAGGATTTTCTCCAGATATCCATCAACTATTGACACAAAAAAAAAAGAATACTAATCTAGAAGGACATTTGATCTAACACTGTATCCTTACCTCCGTTAAGCAAGAATATAGATAATCTTGACCAAAAGCTCTTTCCTTAAAAATTGTTCATAATGTTCTGTCTTTCCATATCTAAATCTTTCTAGTGGTCACTACAAAAGAGAGAGGTTTTATTTCTTTTCTGTTCTATTGATAGCTGTCCTTATTGTTATTGTAGGTCAATGAACACTTCTCTAAGCTCATCCAGCTCCCCTTCTACCTCCAGCCTAAAATAGGTACTAACTTTTTTTGGAGCATGATCTGTGAGCATTCCTTTCAGCTCTATTCTGTGTTCTCTTGAGAGCCTTTTCATGTGCTGAAGAGCTTCCTCAAAGCCATGCCTGTGGTGTCTTGTCGATACAATGGGGGCATGGCATGGAGAAAGCCAAGTACTCGAGTTAAATTACAGAAAAAAAAATCTTTTGTATTTTCTTACTTGCTTGCCTAGTTATTTGAACTAGATGTGGAGAACAAGATTGTCGTGATTTGTCTACTTTCACAGCTTCAGTTCACCAAAATTTCAAGAAGAGTTCTTCAATTTAAGATACATCGGTTCCTTTCTGCTTTTCATGCACCTTTTAATAAAAGTTTACTTATATTGTGTCCTTATGTTCAACACAGTACTTTACAAACTTCTGTAATAAAAGCTTTTAATCAACCTGTCATGATTGATTTAACAGGAACGTTTCCTTGTAGTACTACACGTGTTTCAAAAATCAGACATATCTTACAGACATCTGCTCCATTCAGTATCTGAGATATATTCAATCTATGGTTCATAAAATAAGGCCTTGTATAGCACATAGCTAGTGCGTCACAGCCAGCTTAAAAATTATATAGTTGATCACAGCTCTGTCTCATTTAAACATACAATAATTTGGATCCATTTTACTTAAGTATTATGCTGAACTGCAATATTATAATATCCTTCCATCTCAACTTTATTAATGTCAAAACTTCAGGAATTACAGAATTCAGT
>NW_015093674.1:0-1272 GCF_001431845.1 Calidris pugnax
AAAAAAAAACCAGAATTCTGAATGCAACAGAAACATTGGGAGAGTTTATGTCAACCAGAGTAATCACTTCGGTGGCCGCAGAAAACAGCATCATGCTGTGAGTTCTGAGGCAGAAGTATGTCTCATTCAAAGAGATGTCTTTAGATAGAACGGGTGTTTGGTCTAATATATGGTGCTTTTTCCCCTCCATACATCACACTGTCACTCCACCAACCCCCTGGCTCTTGTATTCGCTGGTAGCCGAGTAGGAGACTAAATATCTCCAAAATTTAGGCTTTACTGCCCAAGACTTCACCAGCCAAAGAGGCTGTCCCACGTGGTGTCACCACCTCTCCCCCAGGACCCTCATCCTGACTGGGAAACACGGGCTCGATGTCAGGGTTTTGCCAAAAGGTGAGCTCATCCGCCAGGATGATGCCAAGATTGTGTGAGGGGTTTTCCCTCCTTACAGGTGGGTAAAGTGTCCCCGGACCAATCTGAAAACGCTGTTGTAAGAGTCACAAACAACTCTTTATGAAATGACAGGACTTATTAATGTCCCTCTAACCAGGAACTGTTTCATATATTAATAATATTTGCAGATTTAACTGAGGCATGATATGCAAGAGCAAGAAATGAAGCAGAAATCAAACACGTAGGCTGATACCCCTGGCACCTATCTTACAAATACTCATGAGACTGTCCATTCCCTGTGTACATGCAATTAGGTGATATTTTCAGAACTGAGGCTTTACTCTCCCCCTGAACTCAGTGAAAGCTTAGCCTAATTAAGACCCAAATAATATCTGAAGTAGTACTTCGGTATTTTGTCCAATTATCTGCATGAGACAGAAAAGCATTGTAATTTCTTTTTCTCGTTCTAAGTGTTCTAATGAAGGTGGACTTAAAATTGTCATTTTCAACTAGGAAATGCAAAGTTTACCCATAAGGGCAATTATTTTTTTACAAGTACTTCAATATATTTTGAGATTCCTGAAAGCAATTGTTATTTGACATCTATTAAGCAGCATACGCCATCTCAGAGAGATTTCATAAGATAAAGTTTGCTGGAGAGGAAAGAACAACGGAGATCTTTGCCTTAATGCACCTAAACCTTCCACCTCATTACCTGCAGGTAACTCCCACTTGCAATATATAATGCCGCGTTTCCTTCCTCATCAAAAAGTGATATACTTCAGTTTTTTAAGATGTTTAACTCTGAGAAACACTTAACTCTGTTTAGCATGACCATAATACCACAATATTCTATTTTATATAAATATATAATATTCC
>NW_015093675.1:0-1268 GCF_001431845.1 Calidris pugnax
CCCCTCATCCTGTGGCTCCCCTCCTCGATAAAGGGCTCCCCACACAGACACAGACATGAGCAAAACAAGCTGGGGGCTTAAAACAAGCTTAAGGGGCTAAAAGGATGCTCAGAGAAGCAGAGCTCTGCTGTTGCTCTGGGACACCCAGAAGGATCACAGGTGGCTAGAAGGGAAAAAATAGTTTTTGCTGGAACAACCTGGCACCTGGAAAATCATTGCATCTGCTGTACAGTCTGGGAAGTGGAAAAAAATGAACAGCGTGAAAGAATGTGCTTCTGTAGAATAAAAGAAATAATCAAAAAACTTATTTAAAATGAGTAATTTTTCAACACCAGGAACTATATTTCCTAAGATGTGATTTGTAGTCACCGAGTTCAGTGACATCTCCTGGTTCTGTTTAAATGACTAAATGACCCCATGAAGGACTTTCCTGCTCTGATTTTCTGTGAATCTGTGATAATACTAGTGGTGACTCGCAAGGCCAGTTCTAAGCATTTTGAAATTGGTTAGACTTTCTATCAGCTCAAAATATGTTCAGTCAAGCCCTTTTGTCCTGAATTTTGAGATAAGTCATCACTGAAATTATAAAAATCATGAGACAACAGCAGGGAGATATGTTCCTGATGGGTTTTATTCATGGCAATACCTTCCTAAAAATTTGAATTAATGTATGTCAATTGTTATTAATGCAATCTCTTCAAAACCAGAATTATTTAATTGCTTAACAGGAACACATTTGTAAGATCTAATTGAGACAATGGTAGAACTGTTCACCATGACATTTAAATCTATGATAAAACCCAGAAACTGAATTTTAAGTGTATTCATGGCTGAACAGAAGTCATAGAATTATATGAACCAGAGGCATAAAATCTAATATGCAATTATCCATTAAATTTGTGACACAGAGAAAGACAAAGCATTTAAAATACTCTCACAGGTTATGTCAGACCACACTAACAGTTATCATACTGCAAATTAAGTGGCATCGCTAAGAGAAGAGCTGGGCAATGAAGGCAGCTTTGCATTAGGTTGAACTACACTTTCTCAGCCTGTTACATGTGTGTTTAAACCCAGAAAGCACAATTTGGTGTTGAGTACCAAAATATATCCCAGCTATATTCAAGACCAAGCAATGCCCTGCTCAGTAAAGGCAGGACCAGCCAGTTCTAGAAGCCAGCACCAAATAGACTTTCTTGTACCATTGGGTACCACAGTCTGGATTTCCCCCTGAGGGAGGAAGAGTATAGATGATTTCTATAATGGAA
>NW_015093676.1:0-1275 GCF_001431845.1 Calidris pugnax
ACCGGTGAGCGCAAGGGGGGAGCGGGCAGACCGGGCTGGGTGGAAAGAAACCGTCCGGGGTTATAGGGAGAATATAGGATAGAATATAGGAGTCCTTCATAAGGTAGAACATCTAATAGTAAAGTTACCTGCAGTGGCTGCAGTTTGTTGAAATGATTACATTGATAACAGTCTGGTCACTGTCATTCAGTTTCTCTGCTCAGATATCTATGTTTTTGAGAGCAGCAGAATAGAAATCTGTTTCAAGCATTATCGTCAGTGGTACAACGCTGAAAGTTTTCTAGGATTCAGTAATAAAGTTAATGTGTGAAGTGTCATGCAGACAGCAAAAAGGGAAATCGACGAGACTGCTATTGCAGGTACCAAAAATGAAACCCTGCTGAAAAAGGGTGCTGGCAACTTTGAGCAAACAAGGGAAAAGGAGAGGAAATGGAAAAGGGGAGGAAAACTATTCAGTTTGTAGTGTTGAAATAGGAAAAGAATGTGTGAACGAAGCTGTGAAATAGAATTTGACAACATATGGCTTGAGGAATGTAGATTTGCTTCAGAAATGATGATACATTATTGAAGACATAGAATAAGTTTTGTCAGAATAGGAGGGTAGATGTAAAAGAATACTGTCAGCCTGCTAGGTAGGGGCTAGGCTATTTTAAGTAAGAAGGAAAATTGTTCAATAGAGAACACTATGAATGAATAAGAAAACTATCTCTACTGAAACCATTGATATATTTCAGAAAGTTTTTGGAAGTAGCTAAATGCATACAGCTTCACCAGTTTCTCATTTGAAAACATGTCAGGAAACTGAAAGGAGTTTATATGGGAGATGGGAAGATGAATACTGCACCCCTCCTGCTTTCCACTCCTTATAGGATACATCTTTATGTTTCCAGATTTCTGGCAGATGTCAGATGTCTGACCCCCTTCAGATGTCTCTTACCTATGGAGTGGGGTATCAAAGATGAGAAATGACCCTCCTTTTCTGAGGGAAAGGTGGTGGGTTACATATTGGTTTTTTTATGGTGATATACAATTTCTTTCTTGGCGAAGCACTCACAACTGTAGTATTTCTACATAAGCTATCAATGTTGCTTAATTGGGGAGAAAGACAGCATAAGATGCCCTTTTGGTGAAGTGTCCATTGAACAAAAGGCACATTTTTGAATTAATTTAATAGATATAGTTCATTTTGATTGCTAAATAAATTCTGGAGTATTACTTTCTGAAGCCAAATAGATAATGTAACCAGAGCTTTCAAAAGTAAAAAAAAAAAAAAAA
>NW_015093677.1:0-1272 GCF_001431845.1 Calidris pugnax
AAAAAAAAAAAATTAAACTTAAAAATCCTTAGAAGATGATGTGAATATTTACCCATGCCAGTTCCAGCTGGTGCAATCTCTCTGGAGAAGATTTCTACAGCTTCCTTTCGCTTATGGTGTACAGCAAGCCAAATAACAGCTTCCCGAGGACCCTGCTTCAAAAGAGTAATTACATTAGCTTAGATGCAGAACATCAGTTAAATTTACCACATCAGAAAATAACTGTAGCTCAGCATTCAAATTAAATCTAATGGAAATGTTTAGTGTTCACTGCTACAATTTTCATTCCATGACTTTTCATCCAGCGTAACTGTAATTTTCTGTTAACGTTTCATTGTCTTTTTTATTCTGCTACCATGAAACCAGCTATTGGGTATTTCAGAGTGCTAGGACACTGTGCTGCTTCTCCAGCATTCTTATAACTAATAATACTTTATAAGGAACTAAATGCTTGGTTTCGCTCTCAGTGGAACTGGCAAACAAACTTTCTTCTTCATTTTAAGTCCACTGAGAATACTTTGGGGTCAAGTTAGAGAGCCAGGTTTACCTCCCTAGCATCCAGAAGCAAGCAGATTTGCCCAGCAAAAAGAATTCAAACCAATCCCTGGGAGTTAAATGGGAGAATGGAACTTATAAAAGCCACCACGTTTCCAGAGAAGAGAACAGATGCTTTTCTAAAGGTAAACCTGATCAGTATTCTGCTCCCTACTCTAGAGTCAACTAACACACCCGCCCTTGCAGATAAGTACTCTCTCTCACTTAAGATTTTATTTCTCTAAAAATCTCTTTTCTGACACTGAAAGATCTACCTTTGGAATCAATACACTCTGGCAAAAGCCTCAGAGTGAACATTAGGTCCCACTGAGGGCAAAGACTGCATTTATTCAAGAATTTACATCCACCAGTAAGAACTACTTTTAGTCTACCTTTGCATATCTGAAGATGTGAAATCTGCTGAAATTACAAATCTGCCCCTAAACGTCTCTTCATTGTCCCAGAGCAGAAGCACACCCATTTCCACGTAAGAAATAGAACTGCACAAGGTCTCAAAACCTACTGGTCAGGAGTTTCTCATACAGCACTACTCCAAGTATGGAGTTCTGCAGCAGGTAGTCAGCTCTCTGGAAGTTGGCTGAACATAAAGAAAGTTTCTTTGGTAACCTTACAGGCAATTCTTTGCTTACTTAATCAATGTGAAATTCAAAAAAGGAGGAGTCTGACTACAAGGCACTAGGGGATTTTTTCCAGTGTTTATGTCCTCTTTTTATGTTA
>NW_015093678.1:0-1274 GCF_001431845.1 Calidris pugnax
GGTCTTTTCCAACCCAAATGAGTCTATGAAAATCTCTATACATAAGCAAGACGAAGGACTGACATCACAAGCCTAAGCCAAGGATATAAAATAAAATAACACAGATTTTCCTAAAAAAATTACACAGAGCAAATCCCATCCCATCACAAGTGGCTACTAGGTGTTATAAATTTAGTTGAGATATTTCTTAGGGCTATAGTTAGACAAAACCTACATTTGGATGAACAAGTGTTTTTACAACTGGGAAACAGTGATTCTCTTCCCATGTAAAATACTTTCATTTCCTAATAAAAGCTTTGGGGAAAGCTGCCTGTACCTACTCTAAAATGACAGACAAGAAAAACAGAGCAGGCGTGCTCTCGAGATACACTTCCACGTGTTGTTGACCTTGTTTGCAAAGTCAGCACTCGGGAACTTTTGTGCTTTTACTCACGACACGACCCCTGTTTTGCATGAGACTCACTTCTTCCCTTTGCCTTGTAGAGGTGTAAAAGCCAAGGCCAGTGAAGAGAACACCAGCAAGAATCAGAGATCAAGGATCTTGCCTTGAGGTGAACGCTGTTGAGCAGCTGCACCCCCACCAGTAAGTGACAGCATTTCCCCACCTCAGTAATTGCTGGCTCCATTAAACATACATCTTTACTAATTTTTGATGCTTAACTTTAGGCACTCAGACTTCAAAATGCTGATCTGTTCCCTCAAATTACAACATGCAGCCCAAGCCGGCAACAGCAATCTTCAAAATCAGTTTGTACCTTCTGAGTTCACATCTCCAGTCCCAAATTCAACCCAGTAGAGTCCCAAACAACAAAACTCACTAATTGCAGAAGGTTAATCCACAACTACCAGTTTCATATTGGGTATTTATAGAAATCTGTTCACAGCAGGATAGTGGTACCCTCTGTCTGCTGAAAGGCTCTCCAGAGTCCTATATGAGAATGTTTTACACGAAAGAACACCAGCCTTTCAGGAACTCCCTCAAAATCCCGTCAACTTCTTCAGTCCCCAACTCCCAAATAGCAATGATTTTAAAATGAAATTAACCTATAAATGTTGTTTTCCTTATTAGTTAGTGAAGATAAATTTGCCATCTGCAACCGCTAGCGTATTAATCTTACATATGTCACTGGCCATATGTTTTAGAAGCTCCCCTAGCTAATATTTATCATCAGAACACTAGAGAACTTCAAAATTTTCTCATTTTATCTTTTCCCCAACTCTACATGAGATTCTGGGTGGAATTTTCCATGTTCCAACTTGTCACTGTTGGCTCC
>NW_015093679.1:0-1276 GCF_001431845.1 Calidris pugnax
TGCAACTACACTTTCTTATTAGAAATAACATGTGCTATACGTAGAAATAAACCTATGCATATAATAATTTATTAGAAATACTTAAGTTCAAATTAACTAAGTGATGGCTTGGTAAAAATAAAAGTCTAGATCATTCTAGATCACGACAAACTAAGTCAATGTGGCTACTGCAGTGGATGCTGCTGGAAGATTTGGTTTAATAAATCTTAGGGCCCCTCTGTTCAGGCTTTGATAAGATAACTTTGTCATTTAGGCTGAAATTTCTTTACCATCAATTTAATTTATTGCTAAGTTTTCTCTAATTTGAACGAACTACATACACAGCATCTTCCCCAGCATCTCACCTTTAAACCATTCCATGGCTTCCAAAGCCATCGGCTCATCTTACCTTAGTTTCAACAACAGGAGACTCCAATAGCTAAATAATTTCCTTTTTTGTTCTTTGTTTTTGGACTTATGGGACTTGCACACTGGAAATACCTTCTCTTGTTCCTTGGTATCGAGGGGCTTCTAGTCAAGTACTTAGGAAACCGTCGTGTCCTTCAGTTTTAACTGCATGCATTGGTTGGCTTTACCTTGAGAACTTTCCATTCTTATTGTTTTTTCAACATATAAATTAAATGTTTCACCTGAAATTTTATAGAACGTAGATGCTTTCAATACCTTTACTCATTATCTGTTAAGTATGTTCATTAATCAACATTTCCTATTTAAAATAAAAATGTATTATTCTGACACTTGTGATTATGGTTTCCTAGCAACTTTCTCAAACTGGCCCTTTTCATTTCAATGGATCCAAGACCAGAAAAGAATGAAGCTGGCCTTAATTCTGTGTGCACTTTAATCCTTTTCTTCATGTGGTATAACTAATTTATTAGGGGAGGTGATATCTGTAATTTCATTGGGCTAATGATAAAGTATGGTATTAAGCTTCCATCCTACGTGTCAGCGTAACCTACATCACAGAAGGAAAAACCTTTTCCCACATGTTGCCTTGGAGCAGCAGTCGGCAGTCGGGTGGCTTCTCAAACAGAAAGCTCCAGCAAGGCATCTTAAAGGAAAAACTTAATTCAATAGGGTTTTTCAATACCTCAGTAAGAATCAACTTCTCTTCATTTGATGTGCAGCTCTCCTCAGCTCAACGGGGCCGCATGAGGTAAATTTTCTTGTCCCCAGTTGCCGAGTGCCTTCTCCTTTTTCAAGTCCTCCTTAGGCTTTTCTTTGAAATTACTTCCTCTTCTTTGTATTTCTGTCCATATGTCTATAGCTTTTTTTT
>NW_015093680.1:0-1279 GCF_001431845.1 Calidris pugnax
GTCAGAAAGACAGAGGACCACCAGAGGACTGAGGACCAACAGGTTTCCAAGGCACATATTCCTGCTCCTGACTTTGCCTGGACAAATTTAACACCAACTGTATTTGCAGATGATTTTACAGAAAACAGAATTCGATTGCCAAAATGATCGCTACAAGGTGGAGCAGAAGAACTAACACCCAGCAAGTATTTCATATAGTTAATGGGAATATCTAAAATTACAAGGGCAGTCACAGGCTGACCATCAACAGCTAGGGGCAAGAAAGACATTTCAGCTAAGATTCAACAGTCAACGACTAAAAAGTTTTCTGAAGTGTTAGGTAGAGTGTACACAAAGTACTGGGGTAGATAAGCTACAGGCTTCATCCAGCATGGATGTCTGTGTGACTTACTAGGAGCTTTGAAGGCGGCAGAAAATACCATCCCTTTGATTTCGGTGACTATGATTTTGAACTACATTTAAACTACATTTCCCAGCATGTAAGGAAGTTTAGCAAATCACATTATAAGGAAGTTTAGCAAATCACATTAAAAACTCTAATTAGCCTATCATTAATAATAATTTCTAGATGGCGAAGAGGAATGTCCTTCCAGCTGGGATGACACATAGTCTTTTTTTAGGTGTCTGGCTACGGAGGTGCCTGCAGTACTGTCTCATCAGTGAGAAAAAACCTTCATGCAAAGGGTTTTTTTTTGCAAAAATCCTCAGAGATTTCACCTTAAGGAAAATAGCGACCTGCTTGACAAACAGTAAATGGGAGCCTGTCACTTCTTTGGAAAGGTAAAATGCAACACATCTGCATCAATACATTCATCAGGGCTGGGTTCAAATGCTGCTTTTTAGAAGTTTACTTTTGTGGCTCATTTCTAAGGCGCCGTTTATTTTGAAAAGATATTGAGAATTAATTTCTTCAGAATGCACTGGGAATGCTTTAAGCGCTCGATTCATCATTTGCTCCTCTGAAATATGAGCAATTTGCCTTAAATCACTCCCTGGCACCCACTACCTTTCACCTTCCTGTCAAGTTACAAGAAAAAGTCTTAAATAATTAGGGCACCTTTCACTGACGGGGTGAGACTTTCACCTGGCTGCAACGCGGGGCTTGGAGAGACATCTCGGGGTGGAGCCCGAGGGGCGAGGGGGCACCTCAGCGCCCTGTGCCCCTGCCATCGCGGGGCTGCGACAGCGGGGGCCCCTCGGGGCGAGGCCCGAAGGCCGCGGGGCGCAGGCCCCCCCGCCCGCCGCCGCGCTCCCGTAGCCATGGCAACGGCGGAGGCGG
>NW_015093681.1:0-1273 GCF_001431845.1 Calidris pugnax
GCACTACATCAACCTGTCTTTTGTACACCAAACACCCCTGATTTTCAGCTTACAGAGTAAAATGCCTTTCCATGGTATGTAACTACTGGCCATGCCAAGAGATTTATATTCTGCATTCCTGCAACGGAGATACAGACCTGCCAGCAGGTCCTAAGCAGTAAGACACCAGCACTGCCCTCCAGGAACTCAACCCAGAAGAATGATGTTGAAGAAGTCACCAAGGACCTCCCTACATTTATTTGAACAGAAACGAAGCAAAGCCAGCTTTCTATTACACCGTAACCACAAAATTCACCTGTTTGATTTGGCTTTCCCTAAAATTATTGAAATCCTGCTAACAGGTCTGTTATCTTCCCGTTGATAGAGAAGGGGAAAAACAGCTATTGTTTTTAAATCATTGGGAACTGAGTATGTACCACGTGGGTTCATGATACCTGCAGGAATGGAAGCAGCCCAGAAACTGCTGCATAAACTACCTTTATCTTAGGAATACTCATCCCACTGAGAAATGTAAGGACAGAAGTAGTATGATATTGTTTTTCCTTTAAAATCACTTTCTATGACACGTAAACATTTCTGAAAATCCTACAGAAAATATCTTTCAAAAGAGACATAATTCTGTATAAATGCAGCACCTTGTATCTGCCAAACACCCTTTTTGCCCTGAACTAAGCTTCATTAAGAACATTTCCCCCGAACAGGAAACACTCATGAATTCCTGACTAAAGGGAAATAACTGGATTGCAGGCATCAGACTCAAAAGTTTTTAAATATGAAGAAAAAAAAAAGGAATAAGAATTCCTTCAGTTTTCAAAACTATGATCTCATGCTACAAAACTCAGAGGGCTGTCAAATGACAGCTCCGGTGCCGAGACATCCGTAGCAGAGCCAGGTGATAGTAGTGAAAAGGGGCTTTTCTGAGGCAGGGAAAGGCCAGGGCAGTGCAGGGACCTGCAAGAAAGGCAAGGAAAACTGGAAAACTCAAGAAGGGAGCTCAGCCATGGCTCTACCTAGCAGAAAGCTATGTCTTCTGCACCAGTGTCTGGGATACCAGACAAGAACACGGGAAGGATGCACAGAGTGCACCATCAGCGTCACCTTCTTGCCTTTAGTTTTGAAAAAAATATTCAGATACCACAGAGATATGGCTAACAAGTCCCTACTGAACAACCATCAGGCTTCGTTTCATCTTGCAGTCCTGACTTCATGATATTCTCAAACAAGACAATACTACCAAGGTCAGGGAAGAAGGAAGGGGAGGAGGTGCTCCAGG
>NW_015093682.1:0-1277 GCF_001431845.1 Calidris pugnax
TTTTTTTTTTTTTTTTAATATCTGAATTCTAAGCAAGGTGGCTTGCTGTGGTTGATGGAAGAAATGTGTAATAAAAGTGTTGAACTAAAAGTAAGAAGACATTTGCACAAACAGCAGAAGGAGAAAAAGAGAAAAGCTGCTGAGATGACAAGAAGCTGTTCCGTGTGCGTTCGGATTAGGTGTAGTCAGTTCTATTTTGTAGAACAAGAAGCAATAGAAGGGAGTGTTGGGCGTAAATTGAAACAAACTGTCTTATCTGTATTATCTGAATTGTCTGATAAGGAGTGGAAAAACAAGATATGGCCATAAATCATGCCTGAGTCATAACAGAATATATCATTTAAAATGTGAAGGGAACTAAAAATAGTGTACACAGGCACTAGGATGTGCTACACTGCCTGGAAGGACAAGTCTAGACTCCAGTCTTGTGAAGAAAAATTAATCATATGGAGAGTAGATAAAAGAAATAAGATCTATAACTAATTACAAGATGAGGAATGATCTTTCTACTTTAGTTATCTGGATGCACAGGAAAGCACAACTATTTATTGACAGACGTGGTGCAGCATATTTCTTGTGGTGCTTTTGTTGATTATGGAGGGTTTTTAACTACCTGATGTATATATGTTTTTCTGCATCTCTTGAAGACTCTGTATTAGCCGTAGTGGCATTTTGCATAAATTTAAAAGACATAAACATTCCCAGGCTGTAATTAATGTTATTGGACAAAGCAGATGGCTCTAATAACGCCAGTAAAGGGCCTGTGTGATGAGATCCTCCTAAAAAGAGATAATTTTTGCAGAGTTTTAAAGCTGTATTAACATTGTAATTAAATTTGGACGTGGGGATGCTTTTCTAACAAATGACAGTTAGTTAAAACGATTATAAAGTAATATCCCTTTAAAATTTTGAGACTTTCCACAAGCAAAAATTTTCCCATCATAGCATTTGTAACAGGAAGCAGCACTCTCTAGGCAACGTGTAAAAGCAGTCATGTTCTCTTTATTCTTGACTGACAAGTGGTTGACTGAAGATGAGCTTATTACCCTCATATGGATGGATGCTATAGAAATGAATAATATCTCATTCCCATCTTACTTTTTTTTCCCCCTTTGCGTAAAATTAGACGTTTAAAACAATAGGAAGAAAAATCTTGAAAAAGAAAGATGAAGTTTGGCAAACGAGCCTAGTATTCAAACTCATGAAAAATACTGGGTAGGTCTTGATGGTTAGGAACTGAACTCTCCTCCCAAGCTCAGACATAGCACGCCTGCTAA
>NW_015093683.1:0-1278 GCF_001431845.1 Calidris pugnax
ACCCTTCCCCCTCACCCTATGGCTCCCCTTCCTGGTAAAGAGTCCCTCCCCACCTGCCCTGAAGCCCCTTTAGGGACTGGAAACAAATGGGAGACCGATTTCAGTGTGTGAATTCATACAGTTTGTAATGTCAACAATTGTGCCTTTGTCATGATTCCCTACCTCTACGTTAGCAGGAGAAGGCCTAAGAGTGGATCCACGATGGATACTCCCAACGCCCAGGCAGATGTGGACTATCGTGAGGTCACAGCCTGTGGAAACATTCAGCTTCTCCTACACAAGACCTTTGTGTCTATGGAACCTGACTCAAAAGTAAATTAAATCTCTTTGACTTGATGTGGGAATTGGATGAGGTTTCCACAGCTCTGTACAAAAACACAATGTCCTCCACATCAGACCAATGGGATGAACATTTTCTTCACTGAAGAGTTTCAGATACATTTGGTAAACCCTGTATGTTAACAGAACTACAGCATTAGAGAAATACTGCCCCTGCCTCACCCCGCAAAGACAGTGAGTCCACTGTCCACAATAAACAGAATATTGAGCTATAACCAGGCAGCAGACCGTGTGCTTCCCACCCGGGCATCAGCCTGTGAAGGAGCCAGCACATTCAAGATCGTGGCTTTGAAGTAACGAACACAAACACGAGCGTGTGCCCACATCTAATCAACACAATAAGCACAGACAGGAAAGTCACAGCTCTCAGCATTTCCTCGTTAATTAGGAAGGACTTCCATGAAATGTCTCTTGAGTGGCCACTTAAGAAATTGGCACAAATAAGGCACCGAGAGGAAGGGTGAAATTATAATCAGATTATGACATGACGGTGATGAAATTTATGTTGCTGGACGTTCGCCCGTGTAGTTTAGCTCTCCTCTTAGAAATATAACAAACTTCTTTAGTTTTACATAGGTTACTCTGTAAATACAGGCCTGTCTGACAAGGCAATACAGGCAACATCAGCCTGTCCTTTGTGCTGACTACACGGCTTTCTAGTTTGCTAGAAAGATTTTTTTACTGTTATTATTTTATTTGGCCCACCATGGAATAAATGCAACAAAAATAGGGATTTCTAGTAAAGAGGAAATTAAGGGTGTTGTGGCTGTCCACGGAAAATGGTGCTTTAGCCAGTTTCACTGGAGGCTTGGTGAACGTGGCAAAGTTTGTTCTGGTGAGATAAGAAACAAATCCAGATGCCTTTGTGGTCACAATAAATTGCTCTTTGTCATAGGGTTTTTGGTGACTGCAGCCACATGAAATCAGAGCAGCTGCAGC
>NW_015093684.1:0-1279 GCF_001431845.1 Calidris pugnax
TCTTCCAACCTAGACGATTCCATGATTCTGTGATTCTATACAATACATATATGGGTGTGCTCGTGACTTGCCTTCATCCTTGGTATTTGCCTGTTGGTACTGTAAACTCTTTTAAGTAATTGCACTTAAAAAAAAATTTCCAGTGGGCTTCACTATTAAATCCCTTTCTTTCTCCTCCAGAGTCAGTCTGGATATGATGTCAGTTCAAGCAAATACTGGTCCACCATGGGAAGACAAGAACACCACAGCGTTCTGGAGAGGACGTGACAGCCGCAAAGAGAGGCTTGAACTTGTAAAACTCAGCAGAAAATACCCAGAGATCATAGATGCTGCTTTTACAAACTTCTTTTTTTTCAAACATGATGAAAGCCTCTATGGCCCCATTGTTAAGCACATTTCATTTTTTGATTTTTTTAAGGTAAGCCAGTAGACATTTTTCATAGAACTAGGTTCTTGGTGTTTCCCCATTATCAAGTAACTTTGTATATATTGTGGATAATGAAGTGCTTTTTAGTTTTTCAGCACACCCCCAATAACAAGCATGAGTAGGCATCCCTTCCTGTGGCATTAACCGCTCTGTAGCTCTTACGCTGAGGATGATAATGTTGATTTACATCTAAAGGTTCTGTAGAACCTCGTGTAATCCGTGTAACTCCAAGTTCCTTTTTATTTCTTTTTCCTGATTCAGCGATCAGGCCTACTAACATAACTAACATAGTGGGAAAATCGGTGGATGAAGTGGCACATCTACCCTCACATCCGAGGATGAGCGGCTCAGAATTCCCGGAGAACTTAATTGATGAAGAGGGCATCTCTCTGTGTACCCTGCACTGTGATGAATTCCAAACTAAATAATAAAAGCTACTTACACACTGATGCTTGCCTAGCCAATCCTACATTTCTCAATCAATATCGGCAAGTCAGTAACACCAATGCCCTCAGAATGATTATAACCTAACCAAGCTACTTGGATCTTCTGTTTGTTAATAACCCATGGTCATTTTCTTTCCAGTATAAATATCAAATTAATATTGATGGCACAGTGGCAGCCTATAGATTGCCTTATCTACTAGCAGGAAACAGTGTGGTGCTAAAGCAAGACTCCATCTACTATGAGCATTTTTATAACGAGCTGCAGCCATGGAAACATTATATTCCGTTTAAAAGTGACCTGAGTGATCTGCTAGAAAAACTACAGTGGGCCAAAGAGCATGATGAAGAGGTAAATATACTTTTAGAAGTATCAGCAATGTTTCTCGACAAAATAGAACAAAAACTG
>NW_015093685.1:0-1277 GCF_001431845.1 Calidris pugnax
AACACTAGTGGTGGGTTTTGATAAATGATCTAGTGTAAGACCAACACTCAAACCAATAAAGACATTTATCTTCAGCAGCCTAGAGGAGCCAAAACGATGATCCACTTCTCACTAAGAGAGACAGCGGCATTGCTCTGGGCTTAGGGATCCCATTTCAGATCACGATGCAGGATGTCCATCCTCAGGGGGGTGGTGGTAGCAACCACAGTGGCAGACCTTCAACAACCCTCTTCATAGCCATGCCTTCCCCCATCATTTTCCCTTTCTTCCTTCTTTTTATTCTGTCACCGGAGCAGAGCACACATCCACGAGCTGCAGCCGCGTGAATTCTGCCCACACATCTCTGTTGGTTTAATTTCAGAAAAGCAGGACATTTTTGCTAACACCGTAATGAAAGAGATTTGAAAAATAGATCCTGGTAATAACTCTAACATCAGTTTTCTGACATCAGATCAGAAGGCTTTCAATTTAAAGTGTTCCCAGACGATATTTGTCAGGGAACACAGAGTACTATTTTCTTAACACCAGCAGATAGTAAGTTTTCCCCTTTTAATATAGTTCCACCTACATTTTCGCCAAAAGGATGATACACTGCAGCCATACAGTCATTATGAACCTGATCCAGAGCAAAAGGAAGGAAACAGAAATCCTCAAACTTCAGCAGGCTGCAGGTGAAGTGTTACATCTCAATCAGCTCCAGGGATTTGCTCAGCTCCCTTTCTCTGTCTCACCTCCGGTGCACTCTACAGAGTTATAGGAGAGTGAGGACCATGATCTCAGGACCATCTGTTGAGGCCGATTTCTCTTAAATTGGCCTCAGCAGATATACCTCATTTCCCCCCCTCAATTTTCAGTGTTTTGAGCAGCAAATTTACAAGCTTTACTTTATACGCTGCAACAGCATTAAGCAAATGAGACTGCAAACTCGCTCATATTTTCCTCATGTTGAAATGTAAATAATTTTATGCCATTTAAATAATTCAACTAAGTCTACATTTCATGAGTCAGCATGGTGATCGCATGTTGAAGCATTTTGTCACTTTCCCAAATTCTTGCTCATTACTTTAGAGTAGCCCTGTAGAACAGTTTCTTAAATCAACATAATTCCAAGAGTCAGATCTCTAATTTGAATATTGACAACTCAAAATTCAAATTCAGGAGGCTAAATAACTTCTCTAGTCCTCATGATCAGACCTTAATCCAGCTGACACTTTAGCATATTTACCTCCACATAAATCCTTTCAATAAAGCAATGGGACTTCTACACCAAGGAGCAC
>NW_015093686.1:0-1287 GCF_001431845.1 Calidris pugnax
TTTTTTTTTTTTTTTTTAAAGTTCTAGCCGATTTTCTGACCTAAAGTGATTTAAATAACACTAGTTTGCGGTTCCTTTCATCTGTGGTTCTCCCAGAACAATGCTGGAGGAGCTCAGCCGGGCGGGAGAGGCACCAACATGCCGATATTCCTAATGGGTAGATTAAGGAGAGAAGAGCGGGGTCCGCCAGCGACAAGGCTCCTGTTAATTTGGACATAACCAAGCATTCACCTTTTGGGTCAAGTTTCAAAAGACACCATTCAGCCTTTCGGGCTCAGCTGCGCCGGGGTTAGAGGTTAATCAGATCCCGAGTGCCGGAGCATCAGGTAGGGAACTCAGTGGTGGCGTTTGGGGATTTGCATGGAAACCCCTGGACAAGGTGCCCCAGGCAGCAGGGACCAGGCCGTGATACCTGGGACCCCCATCCCAGTGGGGGCTCAGCAGCCCCCGGGGAGAGCTGGGGACAAGACAAACTGCCTGCAGGCTTCTACAAAAAGCATTTCACTGAGGGCAGGGTGAAAGCCTGAAAAAACCAACTATTTTGTTGCTTTTTCCGCTACCAAGTACTGAAAATGAGCAGCGCTTGCCTCCAGCACGCATGAGAGGGCAAACCCTGCGCTCAGAGCATCTGGGGACTGCTGATGGCTGGTCTGGCAGGGTGTCTGGTGAATAGAAATCACCTCTCCCCGGCCAGGAGCCGCGCTCCAGGGCTGAGGATGCACAGGATGCACCCCAGAGCTTTGCAGATATTTGGGGGCCTCCAGATGATGGTCTGGGACACGAGGAGCAGACAAGGGAGCAGCGAGCGTGCCTCCTTGCTGCAGGAAGGTGATGCTCTTTGCCTACTGAAGTGGTGCCTATCTCTGGTATTTCCATTTTCAGCAATCTGATGTGTTTTGGTGATTTATTCATGACCGGTGTAGTGAAAAATTGGAAAAGGCTAGCGGGATGGCCATGGCCTGGAGATCCAGCATCCGATTGAGGCTACAACTGAATTACTGTCAAGAGGCATCATGCAAGGTTTACTCCAGCAAACGCGAAGCCGGATCTTTATATTAATAAGTGAACATGAACTATCAGAGAGACGGGCCCGTGTCTGCTGCCAGGCGGGTCTGGAGAGGAGCTGTCAGATCAGTAGGAAACCTGAGCAGACAAACTCCAGTGCCCCTTCTCCACGCACCACGGAGGTGTCTGCAGGCACTCACAGGAGCCACCAAGGGGAGGCTTTACTAACACACAGGACAGCTGAAAAGGCTACCACAGGCAAAGCTGACTCGTCTTTAACAC
>NW_015093687.1:0-1281 GCF_001431845.1 Calidris pugnax
ACCTAAGTTTCTCATGGCTAAAGTTTGGGAAGCAGCTTTTATTTTTCGTGCATTAAAATAGATCTACTGAAATGTGATCCTTTCTTTCACTACAGTGATATTTATGTCACAAAGATTTGTTCATCGTACATCTGTGTGTACGTGAGCGTGGATATTTCAGGTATCTTAATTGCAGACAATATTAGTGGTAGCTGCAGTGCTGTATTTGTAAATATTGTGTCTCACTGCTCCCACTGTTGCCTGTTTTGAAAATACAGCGGTGTATTTCTGTTGTAAGAGCGGGTAGTACTAGATCTAAATCAACATGACTGAAAGTGAAGCCTGCACATCATCTCCTGTCTCTTCCATCTGGCATCCTTGTCTTCGAAGGAGAGCTGTTTTGTGGGTGAAGGCTACCTTCTGCGTCAGCTCATGGCACCCAACACGAGTGAAGTGGCTATAGCATGGGGGAAGAAGTCTTCTGCACGGTTGAGAACACAAAGATTGGCCAAGCTGCTGCTCTGCTGACCCAACCTGTGAAAGGGAGAGGTTCTGCCACGGCTAGGGGCTCATCCCATCAGCTGCAGAAGGCAAACTGCCTCGGTTGATCTCAAAATCAAGCAGGTTGAACAAGTGCAAATAGAGAATGTGGGCACGTTTAGAACTTGTGCAGGTTCAGACCAAAACCAGCAATAAAATACGATTGGAATTAAAAACCAAAACAAGGAAAACAAAAAACTCTTTTGTGAATTCTGGCATTAATTGGAAATTGATAGAGGTGTCTAACATGAAAATAAGTATTTGGGATGTAATTAAGTAAAATTAAAATTCAGATGATAATAAGTTGCCTGAAATATCCATATTGCCGAACTTTATACCATATGCTTGGAGGTCCTTGATTCTACAGTGCTAGCTAATATTTTTAAGGAACTTCTGTTTGAACTGTGAATAAAATACCTTCCAACAAGTGAAATTGGATTAGGGACCTGGGGGAAATAAGCCAAAAGCGTTTCACAGATAAGATCTTCAAGCAGTTGCATTTTCAAACTGTGACGTTACCTTAAGAACATATGAAGCGTTATTGCGCTTAAAAATCTTAGTTTGTTGGTAACTGGACAGCAACAGTTGATTAAAGGGCAGGCATAATGTAATTTAAACCAGTAGCACTTGTGTGTGAGAAGGTGAGTCTTTATGCAGACAAGTTGTGCTGGTGAGGCAAAAAGTAAAATTGTTTTTATCCTTATGAAGCGTTTAATAAAACTCTGAATCTCCCTGTGGGTGTAGGTCCAAAGTGTGTGGGAG
>NW_015093688.1:0-1275 GCF_001431845.1 Calidris pugnax
CAACCTGCTCTGGGTGGCCCTGCTTTGGGGGTTGGGTCTGGAAATCCCTTCCAACCCCAAGTGATTCTGTGACTGCAGCTTTGCCTTGCAGCACAGAGAGTACCAATCAGCTCTGGCAGGGCTTTTCATCTCATTTCCTCCTTTCCCCAGGCTTTTCGAGAGCAATTACCGATGGGGTGAAGTGGTAAAAGGCTCAATGGGAACACAGAAAGGACCAAAACTTGGTGACCTACTTGAGCAGCATTAGCATCTTCATGATGCTTTGCGCTCAGAGGGGAGGCAGGTACCTGCAAACGAGCGCAGGCTGCCGTGTCCCATGGTGGGAAGGAGAGTGACTGGCTCTCCAAATCTGCTCAGTCCCTGCTGCTGGGTTTCCTGGGCGTAGGGTTCAGGATTTGGGAGTTTGGCTCTGGGTAGTTAACCAACCTGACCCCAGCTTTGCCCAAGAACTGCTCTGGACACGCAGGAATGAACCCAACCAAGAGCCCCAGCAAACAGACGTGCAGATGGAGCCCAGCACAGCAGTGGGGTGAACGTGGGAGCACTGACTGGGGATGCATAGCCAGGGGAAGCAGCATGTTACCTTTGCTGTCCAAAAAAAAAAGCGTAAAAGGATCTACACCAATAAAACCATTGATTTTACCATCACTTGCTTCCTCCTGGGCTACTACAAGGAGGTGAGTCCAAGCAAGGCAATTTAGGTTGGTGGTATGCAACCACCTGAAGTGACCGGATGGGTTGTGGCTACTGTTTTGCTCAATGATCCCCAAATCTTGGTACTACTGAGGCAATTCCTGCTCCTCTGTTCCTCACTGCTTTTCCTGGGCTGCCTGGCAGGAGCCCCCTGCATGCAGTGAAGCACTGGGCATCCCCTCAAATCACCTCCCCTTGGTCCCACACACCCTGAGGCTGTAACCAATGGTGAACCAAAGGTGCTATCTGTGAAGCCACTCAACCTGTGCATCACAGATAGCACACAATTTGTTGTTGGGCCATCAAACTCTCTCCCAGTGCCCCCCCACCACCCCGGGAGCTGGTGGCATCCCTCAGAGAGCAGAGGAAGGAGCCATCTGTGACTCAGCCCGGCCCCCAAGAGAAGGCAGGATGAGCACGCAGCTCCCAGGGCCATCATCTACCCACTGCCTTGCCCCTGTCCCACCGCTGGCCTGATGGCAGAAGCACTGAAGCCTGAAGTTCACACCCTTCCCAGCCCCATCCCCTCTCCTGGGAGAGGGGCAACCTCCAAACCTTCACCCAACCACCCCTCTTTCCCCC
>NW_015093689.1:0-1285 GCF_001431845.1 Calidris pugnax
CTAGAAGATTCTGTGATTCTGTGAGTTGGAAACTGTTGAAGGGGGTAAATGCAGACTGACTTTCAAAGTCCATTTGTGACCACGTGTATGTATTTAAGCCTGGGAATAACCCAATGAAGAGCCTTCTGCACCGTTTTGTTGGGTGGCTCCTACATTCAGAGCACAGGAAAAGTCAGAGGGAAGAGAATGAGTGTGTGCAAGAGCCGTAGCCAAGTCGTTTCTAGCAGTTATGACAGTTGAACCCAATATTCAAGTCCATGACAGCAAACTCCCAGCCATGGCTCAATGTATCAGCTATTTTGTTTCAAGAGAAAAAATACTTCTGTAGAATATCTATCAGATTTTCTTTTCATGCTTCTGAAGGTAAGCAAGAGGGACGTTGGAAGGCAGGATAATGATGGGTGTTGTTTCTGCCTTAGTAATGGGAGACCTTCTAAGAAGTACTGAGATAAGTGGGTTAGTTGGATCTTTGTTTTACGTTGTAGTAACTCATGTAATATTGTAATTTTCCTTCTCACTTTTATCTGCCTGTTTGAAGAGTGGGAAAAAAAATCAGTTATTTCTTTTCAAAGTAATGATGTTGGAAGAAGATACGAAACTTGAGAAAATAATTCTTTGAACGTGCTACCTGCAAGTGGGCTCTTGTACGGTGGAAAAATAGTGCCTGTTGCTTTCTCTTGTAGTTTGGTGTGTCTTAAAATTTTATTTTAAATTTTTATGTGCACGGACTTGACCTTAAGGTAAAAAAGGAGATATCAAGGCAAGCCTTCATTTATTTCAAGGAGCCTGTGTTTAATAGGCTATTAAATGAAATGAAATTTAATAATTTCATTTATTTCTTGCTAGCCTGTGTTTGTTTTCCACTGCTGCCAATTTTATTCCCATAGTCCTGATTGTTTTGGAGGCTTATGGAAGAATGAAGCTGTCCTTTCTACAAGAGCAACTTTGTCTTCCTGCAGTAGACCAGTAGGAAACTGGAGATCAAGATCCATCAAGTATAAATGCAGTTAAGTAGTTGTAGCAAGAAAAGAGGGTGTGAGTCAGCGTGGCAGAGGTGTGTGCTTGCCTTAAAGTCAGAGAGAGCTCACAACCCTGGAAGGATCCTTCAAAACCTGTCAAATACTTGACATTTCTTGTTTTGTTGATTTATTTCATTTTTTTTTTTAAGATCAGTCCTGGTATATTAGGGGATCAGACCCATGTAGCCTTGAGGAGTAAGAGATGTTCTACCGGAAGATGACCAGGAAGTGTCCTGAAGAATTGTAGAATGGTTAGAGTTGGAAGA
>NW_015093690.1:0-1289 GCF_001431845.1 Calidris pugnax
AAAAAAAAAATATTCAAAATATATAGATGGATAACCCTACCAACTTCTTATGAATATTGACCAGCACAATAGAAAAAGACATTTACAGTCTCTGAAATGATAATGGAGTATGTCCCCAGTGTAACTGCAGATCGCAAAAAGGGAAGATAAAACCCAAAGCACCCAATGAATTTAAAAAAGCCCATTGTGCTTCTAGTTCTATTATTTCAAAGGTTAAAACATTGAAATGATCTATGGCAGACAAGTTCCTTAGTAAAGTGGAAGATGTTTTCTGTTCTGATTGTTCTCATTCCTTTGCGTAACTTCCTAAAGGTTTTCACTGAATAAAGTTTCATATTTGACTTCTTCAGGCATGGCAACTTATGTAAAAGATCAGAAAAGCCACTGATTTTGCCAATAAGACATTTTGAAGGCACTTGCATAATTAGAAGGCAGTGTAAGCAAAATTAGATTAGTGAGGAACAGTGGTAGGGAACCTGTACTAGTTTAAGGTTCTTTGATCTTGGTCCCGTGGATTGAACAAGTCATATTGAGATCATGTCATCCATCATATGGTCCTCTGTATAATTTTTGAATACCTCAGATGTCGTGCATACTATCATGAAGTTAGTCAACTGCCTGTTGTTGTGAACATCAACTTTTCAGCATCATTTACTCTGTAGCTTCCTTGATGGAGTTTCTGCAGACTATGATGATTTGCAGCTCCACTGTGATGTTTATGGGCTCAATAAAGAAAAGGTTCTAAAAAGATTATGGGCACTGAAAAAGGAAATACAACCTTTTCTGCAGGAGCACAGAGCAGAACAGACTAAACATTTTTGGAATTTCTTGCCTGCCACAAAGAGATGATGATTCCCCATAGACATTCTTACTCATTTTATACCCTCAACAAAAGTCTTTAGGGCTTGAATAAAATTTTCAGATATATAACAAGCCATCTTCTCTTTACACAAGAAGTTTGATGTTTTGTGGCAAGATCTTGGAAGAGAAGGAATGTCTTATTTTCAAACTTTAAGAGCAGCAAGACATAGTTGTAACTGATATTTAGGCCCAGGTTTCGCTGGAGGTATCAGTGAGCTAATGCAGACTTCAGATGTTCCTTTACTCCACATGTGAGCTCTGTATGATACTTGTCTGGGTGTAGTTGCAACCGGAGAGGCAGATCAGGGGAGGACTTAAAAACTTATCCTGCTACAGATGTAGTTAATTTCAGGTGATTTGGAATTTAAATTGCAATTGCTTGTAGCAGTCTGACTATGTAAGTTTCTTGCACCTTACTTTCAAGTCTT
>NW_015093691.1:0-1286 GCF_001431845.1 Calidris pugnax
TTTGAGCCACCAGTTTTTCCCCCACTCCCTTGTTTATTGCCTCAATAACCCATGAAGGAAAGGTGAAAGGCCAACCAATGAAAACATTGAATATTAAAAACGTTACACTAGATGATTATAAGTGTACTAAAAGTTTATAGTTTTGCTACTGACTACACCAGGGATATAAATGATGTTGTCTTGTTCTCATGACAACGAAGAGGAAGTGGGACAAAGAAACCTGTTCTTGTGGTAAAAACTCTAATGGAAATCAAGTGTGGCAAATTGAACTCTTTCTGTTTGCAATCTGCAGGGTGCACACCTCTTGAGATATACCAAATGCACAGTCAGGCTGAGAGGATTAAATAGCTGTTAGTGACAATTCAGGTGACCGATCTTCATATTGATTGCAGTTCTCACATATGTAATTTTAATTTTGAATATGTTATTGGATATCTGAATGCCAGATTATCTATCTGCTGTGGTTAAATAGGCTTGAAAACCTGTCTGATCCGGCGGATAATGCATTCCCATTTGACTCTTTGATCATTTTATTTTTGTTTCAAAGGTGGTACAGAACAGCTGTTTAAGGTACAGGGCTCAAAAGGCACTCTGAATCTAAATGACTGACACATGATGAGGCACAAAGCCTGCAGGAAGTGCTCCCTACAAGGACACAGAAGTGTGTTTATTTTATGATTATATTAATCATTCACCTAAGAAACTATATTGAAGTGAATTATCTCAACTACTCAAAAAAAATATCAACCTTAGAGATCTTATCTGCTGAGGACAGAAAAATCAGGTAATTAATGTAAGAGTCATGTTGAACTTTAAAGTGAACTGAAACAGACATTGTTAAGTTTTGCAAGAATTCTGGTTAGATCACGCTCAGCAGTACTTTTTCGTGTCAGAAACAAAATAAATCCTAGTAGAAGCATAAGGTTGTTACTTACAGTTTTGCTATCTACATTTAATTACACATTTATGATAAAATATTTAGTAACTATTTCATTCATATTCCAAGTAGCAACATGATATACACCTACCAATTTAGCTGAAAATGCTAAACACCTGTAATCTCAGATTTTGGTAACATACTTGAATGCCACTTAATGTTTTGACTATACTAACCCTACACAATACTGACATCAAATGGATTACAGATAATGAAAAGAATTAAAAAAAAAATTCAGTGAGAAATCATTTTGGAATGTAAAAGCTGTAATGACCAACTGATGCTAATCAATGTATTTATTTCATCCTAATCCACTGAAAGAAAAATTATTAAGTGACAGATGAATAAG
>NW_015093692.1:0-1289 GCF_001431845.1 Calidris pugnax
GGATTTGCCTTGTCTGCAGGTGCTGTACAAGGTCTTCAACTCTTTTGTGGAGCTGGGCCCAGCACACATCCATGCCACGGACTACGTGAAGGGGGTAGGTGAGTATGTGCCCCACCAGCCCTTCCAACTCTTCCTCCGGCTTGGAAGTGTAGGGGGTGAGCACGGGTGCTGTCATACTGCAGGGTGGGCACTGAGCACCACAGCTCGGTCATCTCCATCCAAGCTGTCATCTGGAGCAGGCACATGCTGGCCATCACCATGGGATGCTTTGGTGGGGACCCAAGTGGGAGCATGGAGTTTGGCTAGCCCAGCCCGGCGTGGCCATGGGGCACAGGCTCACTCGCTCTTGGTGAATCCCAAAGGTGCAAGCGAATCTTCTCCCCACCAGCCTCCTTCTTCCTGGTGAGCCTCGGGGGCACAGCCGTGGGGCTGCTCTTCGCCTTCCTGCTGGCCCTGATCACGCGGTTCACCAAGCGTGTGCGCATCATTGAGCCGCTCTTCGTCTTCCTCCTGGCCTACGTCGCCTACCTTGCTGCCGAGATGGTCTCCCTCTCCTCCATCTTGGCGTGAGTACTGGGGTGTCCCCAGGGGTGCGGCCAGGAACTCAGGGGTGCAGTGCTGGGCAGCAAGAGGCGGCGAGCAGACCCGCTCCCCATCCCACCATAGGGTCATGCCAGCTCCTTCTGCCCCTCTGCAGAGTCACCTTCTGTGGGATCTGCTGCAAGAAGTACGTGGAAGCCAACATCTCCCAGAAATCCCGCACCACGGTCAAGTACACCATGAAGACACTGGCCAGCAGTTCAGAGACCATCATCTTCATGTTTCTGGGCATCTCGGCTGTGGATACCTCCAAGTGGGCATGGGACACAGCACTGGTGCTGGGCACCCTGTTCTTTATCCTGCTCTTCAGAGCTGTGGGTCAGTCTGCCCCGCTGTACTTCTGATCCAGCTCTTTTCATGCCAAAAAGTGGTATCCCCCAAGAAAGGCTGGGGCATGAGGCCCGACGTGGCTCCTGGCTGGGGTTTTGCCCTGTCCCCAGGAGCAGGCAGGGCTGTGTTGACATCCCAGGCTCTCCTTCTCCTTCTTCCCTAGGCGTTGTCCTCCAGACCTACGTGCTCAACCGCTTCCGCCTCATCCCCCTGGACAGGATCGACCAGGTGGTCATGTCATACGGTGGCCTCCGCGGAGCCGTAGCCTTCGCCCTGGTCATCCTGCTGGACAGGGAGAAGGTGAAAGCCAAGGACTACTTTGTGGCAACGACCATCGTGGTGGTGTTCTTCACTGTCAT
>NW_015093693.1:0-1292 GCF_001431845.1 Calidris pugnax
TTGAGGGGCACCAGCAGGGCCCAGGACCATCTCAACCCACCCAAGCACCACGTCAAAGCCATCATGTCATTTCTCATGTTGAAGAGTTTAATCAGAGGGAATTACAGTTCTATTTTACGTGGGGGGTAGCCCTCTGGAAAGAGAACAAAATTCAATTAGTGATGGGGACTGACTGCATTTCATCAGCACGCACTAAACAGCCTCCAGTTGTCGTACGAGCTCCCCCATTCACATTAGGGAAGTACCCAATTACACACATCACTATCTGGGGCCGTGAAATATTAATTCATGCCCCCAAAAGATTAGAATATCAATTACAAACTTGCTCTGCCAGTGCAAAAGATAAAGAGCGAAGAACACGTCGCGCTCTCCTTCGTGGAATTAAACCTCACTTTTCTTATTTTATCTATATACTCATCACGCATTCTTTTGCCAACCTCTAAGAGTGTAAATTCCATATCTCGAGCCACAAGACAGCAAAAATGACCCAAAAGGCTGATGGTAAATACTCCCTGATACCTCTGCTATGGTCATTCTCATAGCACTGACAGGGGAGGGTTCAATATCCACCAGCTGAACGGCGTTAAAACTCTGGCCGCGGAGACGAGACGGGGAGGAAAAGAGACAGCAGGGAAGGTTAGAAAAGCAGGGCAAAGACAGAAAGATTCCGCTCCTTCTATCAAGAACAACCTCAAACTTTAGGGCAATAAGTCACCCCGTACAAAGGAGCTGGAAGAAAACTCCAACCCAGTCTGTTAAAAGGGAAAAACGAGGGAAATTGTGTTTAAAATGTCGGTATTTCTGGAAAAATCACCCCCACACCCTTATTAAGAGGATTCTTGAATTTAATTACCTGAACCGAAGATCAAGCCATTTATCTCCAAGTCAGTTTATGAACGAATTCAATTAATAAAAAGCAGCACGAGGTTAATTTTTTTAAAAAAATCTAGATTTAAACTGTTCTTTCTTGAAATAACATTAGCAGTGTTGGTGGGACATCAACAACCCCACTTCATTAAAGCACCGTTTGGAAATGGATTTACATCCTGTGATTTATGTAATTTAATGGCATCAGTGATGGCTTTGGAAGCAACACAGGCACCAAAAGAATATTTTCTGAGATTATTTAGGGACGCAATGTATTCTTTTGAAATCAATACCTTCTTCTGTGTTGGGATAAATACTTGTTGAGTAATTTAGAGGTCACTTTATGGGGCACAGCATCACACCTGCCCTAGCCCAGTGTTAGTGAATATTAAGAAAATCTCACCAGCACGATAAAAAGCTCAATA
>NW_015093694.1:0-1295 GCF_001431845.1 Calidris pugnax
GTAAAGAGTTAAAGTCTTTTTGGGCTAAAGCAATTGCAATCCAAGTAGATTCTGGGCTCTTTTAGAAATAATAGTGATGAAGCACACGGGTCAGAAAGCTTATGATTTTTCCATAGAGATGAAGGAGGAGGGTTCTTCTATTTGTTTCTAAAGCCTGTAAATTGTCCAAAGCACTTTTATTCAGACTCCCAGGGTATGTTCAACCGTATTTGCGTCGCCTAGAAATTAAGCTTACAATCAAGCCCCTTCTCCCCCCTCCCAGTGGAGTTACACTGACTGCATTCATTTCAGATTAAATCAAGGTGACCAAGACAGCGAGCTCCATCAAAGGAGGAAAAACACTTGTATAAAATAATCAGGGGTCCTCAAGAGGTCTTGAATGTTGCCTCCAGAGAGATACTTACAGACTGAGATATTCCAGGCAGCTAATGAGTCTGTACAAGGGACTTCAAATCAAAACAATTGCAGAAAGAGAGATGACAACATCCAGGTCTGCATGCAAATACAGCTTTATCTGCAATGCAGATAGCTATTTAGCATCAGATGGAGATTGAAATGTACTTCAACAGATTGAACCTCCTCCAGCCTAAACAGTGTTTTCATTTTTCGCATGAAGCTGGTAATTATGTTTTCCACTTATACCTGGATATTTCAGCAAATATTCGAGACAAGCTATTTTTGATTGGAATGGTTCCATATGCTACAAAATAATGAGATTCTTTTCAATTTTTTTTTTTAGGAGCTCTGTGTGTGTGAGGATTAAGCAATTCCCCAGTGCAGGTTGGGGAAGTTATGTGAACTACGTTTATCTAGTACCAAGGGTTGGAACCACTCAAAGTTTGGGAAATGTACCCTTCACATGCACACTCCTAGTCTAGAAGAGAGGAGAAAAGCCAGGCAAGATGCCACAGGGCTTCCACAGACTTGTCTACATGGTCATCAGGAGCTGATGAAACCCAACACAGCTCTTACAGATGTCTTTAATGTCACAAAGCCTTTATAAGAAGGCAGCACTCCTTGTGAGCCTGCTCAAATATCTTAATGGCAACTCTGTGAAAAGACAAGCACGGACGGTCCCTCGAGCTGCAGAAGCAGAGCTGCACCCACAGATGTGCTACTCTCATTTTTAAGCCTCCTTGGCTTAAAATGAAGAGTTTCTAGGGAGAGCAAATTGTTGAGGGTGGCTTGGAAAAAAAGGAGGCTAAGTATATGTAAGACCTTGCCAGCCTGGTGTAACTTGAGGTATACAGCTATTTCACACCCAGATACTTGAATGTATTTAGAAAAAACGTTTG
>NW_015093695.1:0-1289 GCF_001431845.1 Calidris pugnax
CAAAAGCAGAACTTTGAATTCATAGATGGACCTTATCCTTGCAGCTGTGGAAGTAAATGGAACATTTTTAAGGGTAATGTGATTTTAAAGTGCTGTAAACTGTACACACTTTTTAACTGGATGACATCAGTACACCAGTTTTATATTCTTCATTCTTCTCTAACCAGACAAATCATTTGAGGGAACCTCATTTAAAGTGTAGTCACTAATTTAAAACATCTTTATCTCACCCTGTTCACATGAGAGTCTTAACAGCTGCCTCAGTCCTCTTGTATCCAAGTTAGGAGTTTATGGTCTAGATCTGAGGATGACTAGATGGGTTACAGAATTCCTTGGAAGATTGGGCTCAAAAGGTAGTGATTAAAAGGTTATAGTCTACCTTGGGACCAGTAGCAAGTGAGGTACTCTAGGAGTCTATTCTGGGACCTGCCCTATTTAACACATCTCTTAATGACCTGGAAGAGGAGATTGCTTATCAAATTTGCAGATGGGTCCACATTGAGCAACCAGTCAATATAGTCAAGGTCACAACTGCTATCCAGAGAGACCTAGACAGGCTGGAGGAATGGGCTGCCTGGATCCTTATGAAATATTCAATCGGGAAAAATTCCAAGTCCGGCTTCTGGGAAGGAAGATCCTCTTGTGAAGGCATGCTGGGGCCTTACTGGCTGAGGAGCAGATCTGCTGAGGAGAAACTGAGAGTGCTGGTAGATGCCAAGCTGGGCATGAGCCACCGCCTGAGGCTCCTTCCAATTTGAATTTTCCTGTGATCCTGTGAGTCTATGATATTTATAGCATCATTATTCCTCCCATGAACTTCTTGACATTAGAACCACTCCAAAAAGAACTTATATCTTTATTACATGTGTCAGCAAAAGGAAATAATGATAAGACAAAAAATATTTTCAGAAACCTCTTGAGATATTCAAATACCATACTGTTTTTTCAGTGATCAGATGGATTTTTGGATTTTCAGAATGTTATTCCTTCTTCTTTACAACTGCTTTGGAGATTAGTCTGGAGTTTGGGAGCCTTTACTCCTTTGAAAACTTTCCTGACATTGTTGTCCTTTTCATAATTACTATAATTTTTGTGTAAGGTATTCTGCTGGAAAGCAAACAAAATAAAATATTAACCCCTGGGAGCTACAGGGATAAACCTATAGAGTCCATAGGAAGTACAGGTAAAAATTATGCAAGGGTTATTATGTACATGCTGTAAGGGTAATGTTGATTTATGTTAGATATAAATGAAAAAAATAAACAACAACAACAAAAAAAACAAACCCA
>NW_015093696.1:0-1291 GCF_001431845.1 Calidris pugnax
CAACCCAAACTATTCTATGATTCTACAATTCTGTGATATTTTCTTTCCCTTTAACCTCACTCCTTACCGGCTCACCTTTTGCTTATCCCACACCTTTTGACAGTGGGAGGACAGATGTCTTTCTTTTTTCTCTTTTTCTCTACCAAGGCCAACTTCAGGAACACGTCTGTTAGTAGCTGACATTTGCCTCCCTCCTCCCTTTCTGGACTCCTAACCCTGGCCATGATGCCTGGCAGCAAAGGTTTCTGTGGGCAATTTGTATAACTCTGTACACGTGCAATCTGTTTTCCAGGAAGTCCCTTCCCCTCCTGCCAGCACTGAGTCATCAGCAATGAGCAATCATAGAACCTTGCCAGAAAGAAATACCCAAGCTGTGGAGGGTGAGAGGCTTTCAGTTCAGTGAACCCAGTGACCGACTCTGGGAAAACCATCAAGGGAGTAAAATGTAACAGGAGGACCCATCAATACCCACAGTGTGATCCCTGCCAGGCAGGAAGGTTTAGTTGGTTCAATGTATTTCCAAGCCTAGCTATCACACAGAGATTCATAACCTATTAGTGAGTCTGACTTGGTTTTGGACAGTAAATCTTTCCTCACTTTTCCAAAGTCCTTGTTGTACAGATTTATCTGATCATCGAATTAAAAAAAACATTTTTTGCTGTTATCGACTAGTCCTCTGAAGAGTTGCTAATACATCTCCTCTTTATGAAGAGAAAAAACCAAAAATTTCAGTCCATATACAAAAAGAATCCCCATCACCTATTTTTTCGTCCCCTTGAATACGCCAGCATTTTGCAGACCTGGCTCTGTTGATTTCAATAGTATGGCTGTGGCACCAAAGAAAAGTAAAGCAGTGGTGAATGATCCCTGTAAATGCCTCATTTTATTCAGTCAATTTAGGATGGCATTGCCACACCGTTGACAAACAGACAGTGCTACCTTCTCCCTCATAGCTCGCCCTTCACAGTCCTGCTACCTTCTTTATTTAGGGTTGAGATCATTGCGTGGAGAGGGAGTCAGAGCAGGAAACTAATGCAAGTGAAAGCTAACTCCATCAAGAAAGAAGAAAGTAATTTTCAGCTAGATGGATGACCTGCTTCCCGGTGGCAGATCTCCATGAGAGGTAATGTGAGCAGCAGGTGCATTGCTGGAATGAGCACCCAGGATCTTGGAAGGAGTGGTGGGACCAAGTTATTTTCAAAGCATATTGGATTGCAGTTAACATAAAGAAATCAAAATCATAGAACCATAGAATCATTTAGATTGGAAAGGATCTTTAAGATCATTGAGT
>NW_015093697.1:0-1298 GCF_001431845.1 Calidris pugnax
AAACCATTCTGTGGTTCTGTGATTCTATTACAGGTGTCCAAATGGGGAAAAGGCTGGAAACCATTGCTCTTGCGTGATGCCAAAGGCACTGTGCCATCAGAAAACCCCCTTTTTTGTGACAATTGTGAAATAGAGAGGCTCACCTTTATGTAAGAACCACAACCAACGTCAGCCATCAGAGCAGGACCATTAGCCCCAGCTCCCTAGCTGCATCCTGGCGGAATTATATTTGATATCTGCAAATTTTATCCACACCAAACCCCCCCTTTCCCACCTTAGATCTGTCCTCTCTGGCCACAGTTGATTTTCACCCTGGACCTGGCGTGTTTTGGCGATGGCCAAGCCAGCTCCACTCTGCTTTCACAGCTGGAGGGGTTCGTAGAGGAAGGGACTGTCCTTTTCCAAGAGCCTTAAACAGGACAACATGATTTCTAGCCACCTCCCTGTTTTGAAATCTGTGCTGCTGAAGGGTAACAGCTCTGTGCTTCCTCCCCAACCCTCCCAGAAATGACTTTGCTCTGCGATGGTCAGATGGTCACGTTCAGGCTCCGTTGCCGCCGGCCGTGGAGTGGCAAGCGTTTCAACACTGCCCTCAACTGTTCCCTGAGCTCCTCGTCCTCTCTCCCAACGACTCGAACCTTATCTGAGGGAGCTCGGGATATTTCCCAGGCCTTGCCAGAGTCCATCCGTTTGCCCTCTGAAAGCCATCAAGGGCTCAAGCTGGCCCACAGGGGACCTGCTCCGGCCGATACAGCCCCTGCTACAACGATCACCCGTCAATTACGGCTCTAAGCTGTCGTCAGCTTTAATCTGCTGATAAGCTGGTGATAAATCAAATTCGAGTCAATTTGACACCGGCTGCTAACTTTTGCAAACGAGTCACATCCTGTGGGCTGGGGACGGGGTGCTGACCCCGGGCACCGGTCCCGTGGTGTTGGACTTGACCCCGGGTGACACATCCATCCGCCTGTGCCTCGCATGAGATGGGCTGTTCCTCTGCCCTGGTGGGGTCTAGCTCTTTGTGCCTGTTCCTGATTTGCATTTTATTTTGGGTTTTATCAGGTTTTTATGTGGGTTTCATACGTACTTCATCCAGCTTCCAGCAAACCCCTCTGCAACCTGGGCCACCACCCATACGGTTATCCCTCACTGCTTATTCCCCTGGAGCTGGAGAAAGCACAGGGCAGTGAGACACAGAGCACATGGATATAGATATAAATGCAGATAAAAATATAGATAAAAATATAGATATATCTCTCATTGGTATGTAGCTTTGGAGGGCAGAAGCCCTTGGCAGG
>NW_015093698.1:0-1300 GCF_001431845.1 Calidris pugnax
ATTTGCTTTGACTTCTTTTTTTTTTTTTTATTTATTTCCCAGTCCCCACTTTAATCCCCCTGTTCAGAAAACTTTTTAGCCAGCTTGAGGCAGGGAGCTGGGACACACACCTCCCAACCCAGCAAACTCCCCCCATCTCTCTCCCCCGGCCACTGCCAGCCCGGAGAGATGCTCTTTACTGCCTGGATGGCTCCAGGAGTGGAAAACATCACTGATGTGGTGGCAGGCTCAACACCCCGCTTAAAAAACAACATTTTAGACAATTTCAAATATGTTCTCCCTTTTTAATGCACTTTCTCTCATTAAGGGCCTGATCCTTGTCTAATTAATGTCGATGGAAAAATTCTTTTCCATTCCAAAAGGGGAAAAGGCTGGTTTCTGATGCTCAGCAAGAGCTGCTGGCTGGGCAAGAGGGAAAAAAAAATCATCAAAAATAATATATACATTTATCCTCGTTTGGGGTTCGGCTCTCTCCAGCTCATTGAACACTTGCTAGGGACTACTCGACAAACAGAACACCGCAAAGCGGTGTTTTGCTTCTTTTCCAGATGAGATGCCATGAATTTCAAATTAATAGAGATGTTTACTCGCTAATACAAAATTTACATGTATTAGCTCATAAAATATGAATATGCCGGTTTCTTGTTGCAAAATACAGCGTTGCCATTTAAAAAAGCAAAAACTGCAGAGACTTTGGGAGAAAAAAAAACAACAAACCAGCACTCAGGCTTAGGAATACCTCACATTTCATTTCGGTTAGCCTATTATTTGTAGTTTTGAAACTTTATTGGTCCCTGACCTAATCTTTTCTGAGTATGAAAACATTAACATATGGTTTAACACAGCACAGGGCTGGAAAGTCCATATCCCAAATGCGCATTGTATGCAGGGTGACATTCACACTAAATATCATCCCACAGGGTCCCTACTCCATTTTACCTGGGATTGGAGAGCCATGAAATCTCCGGAAAAAAAAAAGAGTTGTTCATGAGGCTGAACCAACTGGCGCGGCGGCGCGCTGAGATACCGGCAGCGCGGGCGGCTGCCAAAGGTTGTGGCTCAAATGTCTCTCTAAGTAACATTAAAAATCTGCTGCTTCATGCCTATGAATTTCAATATTTATGGCCTTCAATAAAACGCTCCGCTGTCGGAGGGAGATGCGCCGCTGCGCGCTCTCCGAGCAGATGGGCCGCAATATGGCACATTTACATGGACCAGCTGTGGAGCGCGGAAAGGGATGCTGGGCAAGAGGAGGGCTTGGAGGTGCCACATCTGGAATGCAAAAGCCACCCGCCTCCCC
>NW_015093699.1:0-1301 GCF_001431845.1 Calidris pugnax
CTTTTTTTTTTTTTTTCCCCTCTGTAAAATCCTCTGCAGCCAATCAAACATTTTAATGCCCCATAAGCTGCACAATATCAGGTATTTCATCCAAGAACCTATTTCCCCAGCAACAGAATATGCAGTGACCCAAGGAGGGCTGGAGCTGCATCAAGGGGCCATGGCTGGGCCACCAACACCTTGGTCCTGTGCGTTGGCCACTGCCCACAGCCATGAGACCAAGCAGAGGAACATTCACATCATAAAAACCTCAGAGGCTGGAGCACAGCGACGGCGAGTCTGTACCCAGGAGAAGCCATGAAAAATGAGGTAACAACATAATTTTGGAGGGAACGGGTGAAAAACAATGCCTGACCTTGCCCAGACATAGGGAAAAAAACCCCAACTGCAAACCTACAACGGCTGTAAAATGAGCCTGAACTAAAAGGTATGAGCTGATATTACAGGGAATAACCCTTAAGAGGTGGAAGGCTTTGATAGACGCACTCCTACAGGTAGCTTCAATCCCTGGCAGCTGCAGGGCTTCAGTAATGAATGTCAGACTGCTGGCCAGCTGCGAGGGGAATAAACATCTATTTGCCTTCAGTGGAAGCAGCATCAGTCTGACACATGACATTCAAATGATATGAAATTTAAAAGAGTGGTTAAATGACTGCTGTTTGACTTGAAACCTTGAATCCACCAAAGCAGCTTTGCCGCCGTTTACCTTAGCTCTGCGGGGGATTGAATTGCTGGGCTTAAAAATGAAAGATCAAAAGTGCTTCTGCAAATTCAGTCCAGGGTATGTGTGTGCCCAGCCGACAGCAAACGTGTGCCTGAGCTATTAGAGGGGTGAAGCAACCGTCTCCTCTGACACTGCAGATGGCTGCTGCTGGCACACAAGGAGCTGGGGAGCCACAGAGGGATCTCTGGGTGACAGATGGGTGGGGAGAGGCTGGGAGGGACAAAATTTGGGGCCGTGGGATGGGATGGAATGAGGAAGTGGGGGTCATCCCACCTAGTCCCGCCCCATGGTCCAGCACCCCTTCTCCTGGCATCCTCTACCTTCTCCTGGCATCCTCTACCTTCTCCATGCTGGTGGGCTCCTCTTTGAGGCTCTTCTGCATTTTGCCTTGCAGGACACCAGCCCAGCCCACGCCGTGTCCATCCCCAGCTTGTCCACCCCCAGAATTTACCTCTCTATTTTAGGAGACCTTGTTATGCACTTGTTACATTAGCCTGTCAGCTTCATACCAGCAGTCGTAACACTTTTATAACCTGCCTGCTGAAGTGCTTTCTCTTGCAATCCTCACGCTAAAACA
>NW_015093700.1:0-1296 GCF_001431845.1 Calidris pugnax
ATGATTCTATGATTCTATGATTCTGTAGTAGTATTTAAACACCAAGTGCTTTTCGCCAGCTTTACAAGAAGATGAAAACATAACCCCCCTTCCAGCACTTCCTTTAGAGACAGGCAGGGTTTTTTTCCACATTGTTGAAATTTTGTAATAAATGCAATTGCTTGTCTCCTGAATTTCCCCCTTGCCATTGTTACAGCAATAATGTGTGAGAAGTTTTAAGGACCTCTCACTTAAAGAACTGCTTTCACTGGTAAAGAATATTTTATAAAAGTTTTCTGGTTATAAATCCATCTTGTCAGTGTCTAAACACAAATATGTTTTGATAGCACTAAATGATTGTATTTTCATGTAAGTCAAAAACTCTCAACAGCCCCTGCCTTGCAGAAAACAGTAATTTCAAGAAGGAGCATACATGTGCCTTTTTGTGTGTGTCTGCACTTCTGAGAGCCACATGAAAAAATATTTAAAATTCTCTTTAATTCAAAGTTGCCTTGAACACCAGCCACAGACGTGACCACTATTGCATTAAATAAACCACAAACCATTTTCCTTACCAAAAGGCAACTTCCATTTTTGGTGAAAGTACCAGAAACATGGTACTTTTCAGGCAAGGGGGGACGATCCTAAGAATTTCCCAGGGAATACTGAGAAAAAATGGAAGACATTATAATGAGAACCATCAGATTTCTGACCTTTTCCTTGGACTGTTCAGAGCTAAGATTAAATCTCATTTGCTTTCTGGCTTCTTTGGTTACCCTCAGGGAAGAAAAAGCTTCCCATGTTACTCATTAACAAAAGAAAACATACTTTTGAGTCATTTTTGGACTAGAATGATGTTTGTTCATGTATTTTGGACCTTGTGCTCTTCATAAAAGTTTGTGGAAATGTTAACAGGCATCAAAATCTTCTTGGAAGAAGCCAAGATATTACTACCACATGTTTCAGGAATCCTGGAATTACCCGACTTTGTGGATGGCTGTACAGTGTTGCTGAGTGATCACAGGGAATCCCAAGTTTGACCAACTGGGACAACACGGGCATTGAACCACATGTTTCAACAACAGCCTCCTCCCTTTGAAGACCAACAGGGACAACACGGGATCTCTTCTCGTTAATGTTTGGGGTTTGTACCCTAAATAATCATGCTAACAACAAATGGCAAAGCCACTGTCAGGTGCTGCCACCTTCCATGAATGCTACCTGAAAGGGGGCTATGGGAGAGATGGGGTGGGACGCTTGTTCAGGGAGTGGAGCGATAGGACAAGGGCTTTAAACTGGAAGACGGGAAATTTAGAT
>NW_015093701.1:0-1286 GCF_001431845.1 Calidris pugnax
TTTTTTAATAATGTCAGAGTAAAAGATGACTGCCCTGTAGTCCTGCACTGATAATAAAATTAAGTTGCAAAATGTGAGTTTTTTAACTCAGCAAAACTAGTCTAAGATGAACTGACTAGTTTAATATGAATAAAAGTTTAATAAGATTTCATTTCCTTTCAGATTTGATAAATGAGCCACAATTAAAATTTTCCTTTTTCAAGCAGCTTGAGATACAGGTTTGAATTTTTTCTTACAGAGATAGGGAATCTAAATTTGGACTTAATTCCACACTCTTTCCTCAGGTAAAAATCCTATTGTTTGACTCATTATTTGTACCAAGCTTTTAGCATAAATTTACTGAGACTGATAATTAACTGGAACTAGATCAGCTGTAAGAGCACTATGAGCATGGATGGTACTTTGAAAGCTTTGCAATTAGTAGACATTAATTTCCTTGTATATTTCCTTTCCTATGTAAGGCTTTAGACAAAGCTTTATCAAATGTTCACACTAACTTCACTGAAAATTGAAAAGCACTCACAAAAAGGTTCAGATGAGCAAGAGTACATTTAACATTAGCTATCTGAATAGCGCTGTTGAAGGCAGAAGAAATTATTCTCATTCTTAAAACAAATATATGCTCGAAGAACCAGTCTTTAAATTTCTTTTATCTTCTCTAGACTTTGAACAACAAATAAAATGAAGTCCATCTGAAATAAGGTAATGAAGGACTGAACTGGAGAAACATGCAGATGTACAGCAGACCTCTGTAACGCGTATGTCATACCTCACCAAATATATGCAGTAATTCCCTGGAATACAAGCTTCCTCTTGAAAGAGACTGAGAACAGCTTTTCAGAGGGGCTCTGCAGCCAGAGAGTTACATCAATCTTTATGTCAGACTTGTTCAGCCAAACTGAACGGCATACACAGAGGCAACTCCAGAAAACATACAGGAGTTCATTCATTCACAGCATCTTCAGCCCTGACAGTTCATTGCTGTCTGCTAGAGAGTTGCACTTTTGTGCCGTTATTATTTCTCCATAACAAATGACAGGCTGTACATGTACCACAACAGATTTAGCACAACTGCTTCTGCTCCTTTGTGTTGAGAGGCCTTTCTTGACAGCAGAGATTTGTGACTAATAGCACTCAGTGTCTTAGGATGTACTTACAGAGCAATATATACTTTTTACTTCTTGATACAAATGTGCTCTAAATATGCACACAGAGCAACATTACAAGTGATTCCCAGGCAAAAGGAGCTTTGTAACGCCCTCTAATTAAAAAAAAAAAAAAAAAAA
>NW_015093702.1:0-1290 GCF_001431845.1 Calidris pugnax
GAGATAAAGCTGGAAGCACAATGGGACCCTTCTCAAATACCCAGGTCTTTGCCTGTGTCTGTACGTTCCTGCTCTGGAATAATATCCAGCCAAGTGTGGAAAATGAATTTATTGCAAATTATTCAAGCCGTTTGCTCACCAGTGTTCCAAACACCATTCCAGTCCATACTCAGGTGTTAGATCTATCCCATAATAGGATCTCTGGACTTAGTACCTCGGAGTTTATTTCTCTTTCTGACCTCCGAGTGTTAAATCTTTCTCATAATCTAATTACGGAGCTCGACTTCGGCGTCTTCTTTTTCAATCAAGACTTAGAACACTTGGATTTGTCTCATAACAGCATTTTGAAAGTTTACTGCCTGACTCTCGCCTCCCTCAGGCACTTGGATCTCTCTTTCACCAAGTTGGCTGCCCTGCCCCTCTGTCAGGAATTGGGGCAGATGTCCCGTTTGGAGTTCCTGGGGCTGAGCGCCGCGACGCTGCGACGCTCCCACTTCAGGTACCTCACGGGTTTGCGGCTCCGCAAGGTCCTCCTGACCTTGGAAGACTTCTCCCTCTACGAGCCTCAGAGCCTGAGGGCCCTGGACACGAGGAGCCTCCACCTTGTTTTTGCAGGAAACCAAAACTTCAGTTTTCCCCTCCTGTACGACGGAATGAGCACTTCAGAAACCTTAAGGATTGATAATTTAAGATACACCTTGAGCTCTGGCTATTTCCCCTCTCCTCCTTTAACGCTTCTGAAGGAGATCAAGACAACAGCTCTGATGCTGGACACCGTGGACTTACAATGGCCTGTCATTTTGCAGATTTTCCTGCTGGTTTGGTATTCGCCTGTGGAACGTCTGACTGTGAGACATTTGACTTTTTGGGGACCCGTGGAGGAGCTGCCCGGATATGAATTTCTACCTTTATTAAGTTCTCTGGAGGAAAGAATTTCTCTGAGTGGCTCCATGAAGGCGCTGACTTTGGAGCACGTTCGGAACAAGGTTTATTATTTCAACCAGGAGGTTCTGTACCGACAGTTTTCGGAGATGCCTCTTGCCAGCTTGACCATCTTCGATGCCTCCATGCCCCACATGCTCTGCCCCAACAGAACAAGCTCCTTCCAGTACTTAAATTTTTCTCACAACGCCCTGACGGATGAATTGTTCCAGAACTGTGGCACTCTGACAGACCTGAAGTTCCTTGTTTTACAGAGGAATAAATTGGAGAGCCTTCCCAAGGTCAGCTTCATGACCAGCCGTATGAAGTCGCTGAAGTTCTTGGACGTGAGCAGCAACTTGCTGAGCT
>NW_015093703.1:0-1305 GCF_001431845.1 Calidris pugnax
AAAAAAAAAAAAACAAACCAAAGAAAGTTAAAAAAAACCAAAGAAAGTTAAAAAATAAAGAAAGTAAACCCCGAGCTGCCCGTCTCTGGGTGTGCAGTATGGGCTGCTGGATGTGATACTTCTAATTAGATTGCTGAAGAACCGGTTCTGGTTTAGGATTACGTTCCCTCAGTAAGTGTGACAGAGGGTAAAACCAGGGTAATTTGGCACTTCACAGCCACTTTCATTTACAGGTTTAGCAATGAGTGACACCTCTAGGGCTGCGTGCCACCGCCTGCTCCGCTCGTTAGCGTTCTTTATGTATTTGCCCATGATTTTCAGAAATCTGTGACGGGACACCCATGGCCAAGAGTGCAAAAACCTGGATGAAATGCAGACATTTTCAGTACTTTAGTGTTTCCCTGTGTTGCAAAGAGGACCTGGTGGATTAATCAGGGGAACAGGCGTTGCGGCGCACGTAGGTAAATAGCCTGCTGCTCAGCAGGCGAATCCCAACCCCAGATAAACACTCGTGTCCAGTTATTTCCTCCCAAAAGCCTTCCAGGTGAAGGCTGCCCGTCCCTGTGTTGTATCTCTGACTGCTGAGCACGCTGTGATTTGTAATCCCCTGGTCTTCCCAGATTTACGGATGGAATTAAAGGAAGGTGAGAACATACCCTCCCAGCGCTGCTCTTTTGGGGTCTGGGGTTTTGTGTGCAAGGGTTTGTGTCGCTTTAATTGTTTGTGGGGTTGGGGTTTTTTTTTCCACTTGTTCTTCCTTTTTTCGGTTTTCATCCTATGGCAAAGCCTGGTTTTACGTGTTTTACTCAGACCGTGCAAAATGACTGGGAGTCTGGGAAAAAGGAAAAAAAAAAAGAGGAATAGAGAATTATGCTATGGGTTTTAGTGGGGGGCTAGAGCAAACTGGGAGCAGAGCAGTGGGGAACTGGGACTGATGGCAGCCTCGTGTTTGGTTTAAACTCTGGAAAGGCAGCTCACAGCACTTCTTGTTGCCTGTGTGCTCATCAAAGAGTAAAGTCACTTTTTGGGGACTAGCTTTATGCTTCCTGATAGATTTTCTGAAGGAAAAATGAAGGCATACTTCTTTGTGTGCCTTCTCCTGGGGGGGTGCCACCCGCTCCAGCCTGTGTTTCCCTCCCATGTGTCTGCACACCTTTGGTGTGTGATGCCACAGGGTGTCTGGTCCTTCTCTGGGGGGACTTGCTGCTCACCTCAGACCCCTGCATTCAGCTCCTGCTCCTTCTGCATCCCCTGCAGAGCCTGTGGGGTTCTCCAGCTCATAGAATCATAGAATGGTCCAGGCTG
>NW_015093704.1:0-1300 GCF_001431845.1 Calidris pugnax
AAAGTCTTCACTAAAGCGATCTTGTTCTTTTTTCCATCCATGGAAAATGCTCTTCAAAATTTTAGCCTAAAGTTTTTCATTTGAGTCACTGACAGCTTTTAAAAAATGTGTCCTTCACTCACAAAATACATGTGAATGCTGATATGGATATTGCATTTATTCCAGCTAAAGTGGTGGAGACTTTGGAAAACAACTTGCTTAAGCTGTCTAATACAGAATACAGCGATTCATTTTTAGGTAAGTTTGTCTGAACTGAAATAATAGTAAATTAATGATTCTTCTATTACACTTGAACTGCCAGGTTCTTTGAAAGAGGAGACTAAATGTCACTAAAGAAATATGCACTATTGTAAATTTCATGATACTTTCTCACCTCTTAGACTAACAGTAAATAGGGACTAACGACAGAGAGGTGTTTTTTTCATATATTCAGTGTAACTTTTCCCCTTAACAATCTTTTGTAATGCAATCACTTGGAAGGATGTATTCAAAATTCCTTTGAAATAGTTGTTATTATTATTAAGTTGTTATTCCAGTATGGTCATGTTATTCAGTATTGTCATGGCTGCAGTTGTTATTTAGTTGGTTTTGTTTTAGATATTCATGTATATTTGCTTTAGGCATTCAAGTATAAAAAGTGTTCCAATTTGGCAAAAAAAGCAGTAATTGAGGCATATTTGTACCTGCATTCATGCCATTTTGATAATTTAATTAGGTCCAAGAAAGTAGGAAAAGAGCTCTTAGAATAATCCTGTCCTTGCGACTGTAAAATGAGCCTGTGTATACACACATGTAGTAATTTGCGAGTTCCAAAATTAATTACTTTTGAAATTCCCCTGCCATGTGTTACTCATCTAGGATTGCTGCACCTTGCACAACTACTGTGAAAGATCTTTTTGCTCACGGTCAATGTATTATCAGACTAGAAATTGCATCTTCATGCTAAAAGAGAGAGATCTGCTTTCAGAAAGCTATTTCTGCTCTCCTCTCACATTTTACCATTGATTTTTCTCGATGCTCAAAATATGTGATGGGTACGAGGCTCTTCAAGGTCTCCCAATCAGGTAGCTACTGGAAATATGAGTGAAATTGATACTTCCTCCAAAGCAAAATCAAAACGTTCCAAAGTCATGACACAGACCAGAAATTTGGCATGAAGTTTTTATAAGCAAACCATGTTTCTCATTAAGGTTCCAGTAGAAGCTACTGCATTCTATTAATGTAATTGGTTTCATTGGGTAGGCAAGCCACAGGTACTAGAAGATTTCACTGTTATAACTTGCTTCTTTTTTTTTTTTTT
>NW_015093705.1:0-1299 GCF_001431845.1 Calidris pugnax
GGCACCTCTGGAGGTCATCTGGACCAACCATCCTTTGACCTGCTGGCAATACTTTCTCTAACACAGCCCAGGATACCATTTGCCTTCTTAACAGCGAGGGCACATTGCTGGCTTACGTTCAACCTTAAGCACTGCAAGAACATCCTGTCCTCAACTGTGGTACACAAACCCTGAAGGCATTCCTGGAGATTACAGGTGCCTGGAGTATACCATCTTGTTTGGGATCCATATTTGAAGACTAGGAAGGAGGAATCCCAAGTGTCAGCAATACTTCATCAGAGATTCAGAAAATCAGGTTGTTGAGGAGAAAATTGGCTTCACTTTCTCACTGTTTTTCCTCCATAGAATAAACAAAACTATCTGCCAGTGTATTAAAGCTTTCTGTGAAGAGGAGGGTAATGACATTTTTCTTCATGTCATACCTACAATGGACAAAACAAAATATGCAGCAAGAAGATTTTCATTAGATCTGAAAAACTTATAAAGATAATGAAGCACAAGAATTTGATCTCAGAAAGGATTTTAGAACCACTGTCACTGACCAAGACAAAACCGTGAGGATGAGCAACTAATTTAGTGTTGCAGTTAGGGTACTGGTCACATCATGATAGTGAGTAATGTTCTGTCCTCTTAGCTGACACCCAGGAGTGCTGTATCTTTTGTTGTTCTAGGTACCAAAGAACTGATCCTTAAAGCCCTTCAGACCCCCCAGCCCCAGAGACAGACCTTTTAATCTGGCTAAAGCAGTCACCCAGGGGGTAGGATAGTCTTCCAAAGGGATTTCAAGCCATATATGAAATTTTTTAATTCTATTTTGACACCAAATGCTGTCTAAAGACATTACATGTCTGCCTCAGGTTCTGGATTCTCCTGTAGTCACATGAAGGTCAGAGAGTGTCTGTCTCTAGTGCTAAATGTCAATCTTCTGTAGCTTATATTGGTTTATCATTCTTATTGCTTTTAAATAAAGTAAGGTATACGTTATAATTAGATTGAATTGACAGTTACTGCAGTAAGTGCTGTAAGAGTTTATTAATCAGCTGTATAGATTGCTGAGGTGAATTTTTCAGGAATTCAATGAAAAAAAATCGTGGGTGTCTTATGAGATTCATTAAAATAGAACTCTATCATACCCACTTAAAATGTAGTTCTGTTTTAAAGACATATTACAAACACATAATTTGTAACTCTTGTGCTTTTAATCTAATTCCTAAAGGCATTTCTGGGCCACACTGTCACCTTTAAATACAGTGAGCATTACTTATGCACTGACTAGGTTAACAGCTAGATAACAGACTA
>NW_015093706.1:0-1297 GCF_001431845.1 Calidris pugnax
GTTCTTAACCCAGCCAATGATTGATACAAGCCTGTGTTGTGCTTGCAGCAGCCAAATTTGCTTTAATTAATGCAAATGCCAGTGTTCGATAGCCCTCTCCATTTATCAAAGTAGAAACTTACAGAAACTGCAATAGTAAGACATATTTGGCTGTTTTAAAATATATAAAAATATGTTTATCAGTGACTCTTTGCATTATCCAACTTAAATATGAATCTACTGGGAATGCTGACATAAATGAATGCTTCAGAATAACAGTCAGTGAAACAATTTACTATTATTGCTCTCAGGAGGATAATTGAACAAATTAACAATGGTACTTTTAACTAGTGCAGTTATAAGTAAATGGGCTTAGGCAAGTAGAACTAAAAAGCCAGATTGCAGGCAGTGAGTTACCATTGCAAGATTTGTGCTACCCTCTAAGAAATACAGGTAGCTAATCTCAGGTGAACAGCAAGAGAAAGAAGTAGCAAGAGAAGAAAAAATGAAAAGGAAAAAGAAAATTTATCCTCTGAAACAATGGGTAGACAGGACAGGTAATATATTTCCTGCAGAAAAAAAGCCCCATCCTAGGAAAATTTTGTTTTGATTCTTTTTAGGGTGGAGAAATTATCATCCAAAAGACTAAATTAGATTTTTTTGTTGAAGCCTTATTGATATTTTTTGGCTCAACAGAACATATTTCTATAGAGTGGAAAACTTCTTCCCCTTAGGAAAATCTTAGGATTTCCCCTGGAGAAACATAGAACACATGCCATTGACATTCAGCTAATTGTGTTTACACATGGTCTGCTTGTCTTCATTTCAAATGCTGCTCATTAGAGTCAGCTATCAGACCTCTGAGATCCTCATTCCCGGTGAATGCAGTTTTCTGCATAAGACCTAGAACAAAAATGTGGTGACTAACTGTATAAAAAATGAAGAAATCTACTTTGAATTTAAGAATTTAAAAGAATAAAATAAAATAAATGCAAATCTCAGGCTATTTGTGTGTTGTGAAAGAGGTTCCTGCAGCACTGAACATCAATTAATTCCACATTCTTCTCAGCTGGATAAATTTTTCGCTGCTTAATGATGCAACTGGAACAGAGTTAACAGAACTGCCCCAACAAGGAAAAGGGATTTGGCCCCATTCAAAATTTCATTCAACTTTAATAGAGTGGACTACACCTGGACACAATAATCGTGTTTTTAACAAATATTGACCATACAGCCATGTTACCTGTTCAGATATAGTTTGATACTTTTATATTGTGAGGCTAAATGTTGTCTTTTTGTGTTTGAAATATTAATGCAA
>NW_015093707.1:0-1303 GCF_001431845.1 Calidris pugnax
GATATATGCTAAGCATGTCAGTGCTGGTAGACATCAAGCAGGACCTTCTGTGCATACCCCATGGTGTGTGCTTCACACCCCAGTATTTTTCTCTGTGTGTTTATTTATGGGCAGATTTTGAAAAAGAAAGCAAAGCGTCCCAAAATGGGAACAGATGGGGTCTGCCTATTATCCCAAATCATTCTATGACAGTGAATAAAAACAAGCAAGGCTCATGTGTGGCAACCTACAGTGCAAGACACTAAGCAGACCCTGCTGACAAGCAGTATCTTATTGCTAAAGAGACCCACGCTTGCTCCCCTTTCATGGACTTCAGCAGAGTTACTTCTAGTTCACAACACTCAGAGTAAGGAAAGGAATCAGCCTTTGTGTGCAACAAACAGCTGAGACTCAAACTTTGGCACTTTGGCATAAAAAAAACCAACCAAAAAACCCAAAATAGAAAACCAAGTAGCTAGGAGCAGCATTAAACTTTCCACAGCTACAAATTGCTCTTTCATGCATGATACATACAATTACAGCATGCTTAAATCCTGGATTATTGGGACAATAGGTTGTAGCAGCTTTAATCCAAGTGAGTCATTAAGCTGTGCCACTTCAGCAGGAATCTGCATACTTAAAAAGTGTCTGTGTATCGTACAGTCCATCTGTGTAACACACAGTCCATACAGCCCAGCTTCAGTAATTAACTGAACTACACTTCCCCATGAACATATTGCTACCATGTGTATACATTAGCATCTTGGCAATATTTTCTTTTTGTAAAAAGATTGAAAGTATTAGTGCCAATGTGGTAAATCTGTCTACGTCTGTCTGTATGTCTAAGCCTTACGGCTGTTCGTGGGGATTCTCTATCTCTCTCTCCCCCCTTGTGTTAGACTACCAACTGCTTTGGAAACTTCTTTTTCCATTTCAAATGTATTTTCTGTTTCCGTATTGAGATAAAACTCCCAGGAGATGACTAGTGAGACTCTTGCATCTGAGGCAAGGCTAACAAAAGCGGTCTGTTAGCTGTTGATGATGTTAAGCTGAGTTGGAAAGCTTACAGGGAAGAAGGCAGTTGCCACCCAGTGCAAATCAGGTTGTCGGATTGCACTCCATGGAGAGGCCACCATAAAGGTCTGCTGGGAGTCTTCAGTGGCTTATCAACCTCATCATATAACCCAAGAAAGCAAAAAGGAATGTGTTACAGGGAAGCCTGCTAGTAGATTTAGATTCACAGTTTGGGGACAGACTCCGAAACTTGAAGAAACCTTGTGAAAACCAGACTGTTCCAGAGACTCTGATGTAAACCTCAAAACAC
>NW_015093708.1:0-1304 GCF_001431845.1 Calidris pugnax
GGCGGGTTTTGAATGTCTCCAGAAAAGGATCTCCAGGTCCTACCCTCCGAGGTGAGAGCACGTGTGTTCTCATCCTCAAAATCCAGAAATTCCCATCTCCCTGGCTTCGGACCCGTTAAGTGCCACCAGAAACACTTCAAGGTACAACTCCACCAGGTAAATGCAGAGACAGGAGCATGACCAATAAGGATAATTTGAGCACTACCAACAGCAATTAAACACTACTAATTAGCTAGAAGCAGGCCCTGCTGGCCTGATAAATTATTTAAGGACTAAAGACTCCATTTTCTGGAAACTTCAAACCCCTCCCAGGCGGGGGAGGGAGGAGGGGAAGGTGAAAAAAGAGGAAATTCAATCTTTCTTCTATCTCACTTAAGACCAACTGAGCTACAAAACAGGAAGATCGAGACGGTCGATCGACTTTATTCATGCGAGAAGCTGATTATTTGGAGAAATGTTGCCAGGACACCAAAACAAAACAAGTCACCACCAGCACTTGCTGGTGGCCCTGGTTCCAGAGAGTGTCACCACGCTCCTGTGACAGCCAGGCTGGGCTGTCCCCGCTGCAGGAGGGGTTTTGAGCTCTTCTTCCAGGAGCTGAAAGGCCCAAGAAGGAGTTTGTGCCTCTCGAGGACACACTGTGTGGGACCAGGGCTCGGCAAGAGCCAACCTTCACCTTCTGGGAAACACTTCCCTCTGGAAAAGGGTCTAAAAACTTCACAGCAGCTGGATTTGGGAACAAAAGCACAATTTGCTACTACCTGGAAGCAGTGAAGAGTCTCCCTAGGGGATTCCTGGGTGGGGAAGAGCGGGGAAAACACGGCACGGGCTACGGGGAAGAGACTGGATTAAAAGCTGGAATGGTGGGAGGGGAGAGTTTTCAGGATGGGATGGGAAATGGGATTTTTTCCCTCCCCTCTCAGGCCTCCCCGGGGTCAGACAGGCCTCAGCGGAACTGGAGGGGGCTGATGCGCAGCCCGATGACGTCTTTGCCGATCTCCGTCACCTGAGGAGGGAAAGGGAGATAATTAACACTAAAAAGCAACTCCACAGCCCAGCCCCCTACGTGGCAGGCAGAGCCTTGGATGGTTCTGGAGAAGGCCTGCTGCCAATCTGGAAATGGAAACTTTTGAACCCACTCAGCATTTCACAACCCCCCAAACGGCGCCATCTCACAGGCCAGGACCTCTGACATCCAACTCCCACCCAAAATCCAGGCCAAGGGACTTCAGGGGGAGCAGGAGGGAAGTTGCTGGAAGGGATTCTCAAGGGAAACACAGAATCATAGACTGGTTTGGGGTGGA
>NW_015093709.1:0-1301 GCF_001431845.1 Calidris pugnax
AGTGGTCAGGCAGTTGGATTAGATGATCACTGTAGATCCCTTCCAACTGAAATTTTCCAATTCTGTATTCTATCCCATTCTAAATTTATTTTCTTCTAGTGAGACCAGGAAGCTCTTCCCTGCCTCCTGCTTCTCTCTGAGGGTGGCAGTTTTCTAGGTGGTAAAGCTTATAGCACAAAGCAAGAAGTTTTTTGCTCTTTCATAATACCCAAGGCGTTTTACTTTCTCCTAATACCGAAACAGAGTGTGCAAATTAGATGGCATCTTTAAACTGCTTTTGCTTCACTGGAGTCCTGGGCAGCCCAAGGCTTGGAGGTTCCCATGTGGTACCTCCACGTGCAGACCCACCTCTGCAACTGCCTTCTCATTAGTCTTCATTTTTCTTTCCTCCCTAAAAATGCCTCTGTCCCCTGTGAATGGCCTGGGAAAGATGTGGGCTAAGTGTCTTCTGTAATAACCTGACTGGGACAATCTGTCACTGGTCAGAATGGGATGTTTAGGGCTGTTGAGAAGGCAGCCTGCGGCTCCTGTGGGTGGGAGGACAGGAAAAGCAGGAAGGTCCATAGCTACGTTCTTGGCAGCCTAGCCAGGACTATGTCATAAATAATTGGAAAAACCTTTTAGCTATGAAAAAAAAAAATAAAAAATTGAAGGCAACTTTCCATTTGATTTGGAAAACGCTTATTTTCCTATATTTGAAGGGTTCTGCATAGCTCATGAAGTGAAAGGAGACAGCTATAAATATAAATTATTAGAAAATAATTTTCAGGTTTTGCAAATCATGGTTTGTCATTGCTTTGTATGCTGATGCTTAGAAATGGTTGTCAGCTGAACATTGCTGTCTTTAGAATTAATGTATCATTAGGCTTTTTGCTGAAGTGTACTTGAAAAGAACCTTTGTACGTTTTCGGTCTTTTTCTCTGTTTAGGGGTATGTTTCTTTCAAAAGAAATCACCCCTTACAATTTATTTAGGAGCTCTGTTTCTGTTCCTCCTATTTTCTTTATTTTATACTAATCTATTGTTTGTGACTGGAAACAAGATTGCACAGGAAGAGGAGGCATGATCTTTCTACTTATGCTGATTTCATATTCATTACTGTTCTTTACATATCTACCTATAAACAATATGTTATAACCTCTAAAAACACAAGGGGATTTTTATAAGTGAACCTCAAATACCAAGTCAATTTGGCACGTGTGTGTATATATATCTATTTTAATGTTTTACATAGGGTTTTATGAAAATATTTCTGGCAAAAGATACCTAACGTTTAGAGGTGTTCAGCCCCATTATCTTCAA
>NW_015093710.1:0-1280 GCF_001431845.1 Calidris pugnax
TTCCAACTCTGACAATTCTGTGATTCCATCTGGAATTCCTGTGGGACACTCAGCTCTGCACCTCGCCTGCTCAATGCCCTGATCTGTGCACCGGGGCCAGTCAGGGGCAGCATGGCCGTGGCTGATGCTGCACTAAGTTTTATTGCCAGCGGTAGAAGTAATTTCCTCTCCAGCAGCAGCCTCTGGGTCCTTGTCTTTGCAATCTCTCCCGAGTTTTACTGAAATGAGAATTTTTATTATTGCCCATTTATTATTCTCATTATCAGTTTCTACAGAATTAAATTCCAATTTAATTTTAATAACATTTCCATTATCATTTGGCTGTTTATTTTAATTGTAATAAGTGGATCACTAGTGGGCCTGTCGCCCATGTGGCCCCTGCAGACCTGGTGCTCTTTGCACAAGCTCAGGGCTTGGCCACCCAAGGACTCTGAGCAAGCAATAAAAGGGCAAACAGACCTCCTTGCTCTCCACGTGCAGCTCCTAGACATTGGCATCAGTGGACCTACTCAGTGCAGTGTACAAACAAATGAAGGCACTGTCAGATGGAGCAGAAGTCTGGCAGAGCCAAGAGGAAGTCTTTTCCTCCGCCTGACAAGCTCTCCTCCTACAGCAGCATCTCACAAGGTCCCTCTTCATCAATCTGTTTATTTTCCCTTCCATTATTAATTTTTCTGGTGTCCTCAGCCCAGCTGACAAAGCTACAAGTAGCTCCAGCAAATATGACTCATCCCAGAAGGGGTGGACAGCATGACTCAGTGGAAGGACCACTGAAGGAAGGAAGGATTACTGAAGATGCAGACAGGGCTTCTAGCAACATACACTTCAAAGGGAACCAAAGACACATCTGTTCAAGGTGGTACCAGCTCATAAGTCACCTGTATCACCTGTAGACACAGATGGTGTGTTGGAGTTTCTTGTCACTCATGGACTGGAGCTTCCGAGAAACCTCAGCTGTGCTCTTCCAGGTTGGACAGTTTCACATGAAGGCTGCAAAGCATCCAAGGAGTCCTTCTACATCAAAGGCTTGGACAGCCTTGGCAAACTCATGCTAAGATGCTGGTGTGCTTGGTAGGGCTTAGGAGGATGTGTGGTGCCTCTGTCTAGGTGAAAAAGGGGATGGCTGATTTCTCTCCTCCAACAACCAGTGACACAACCCAGGTAGCTTGAACAAAAGCAGGGTGAAGTGGGCTGCCATTTCCCACAAGCAGGTGGGTAAATCTGTGCTCCCTGCTGTGGACAATGAGCTCATTGCTTTCCAGCGTTGTCTGGGTGTTGCT
>NW_015093711.1:0-1306 GCF_001431845.1 Calidris pugnax
TTTTTTTTTTTTTAACCACAGAAGCATCCTGCTCCATGGCACTGGAACAGCCCATGGCAAAGCCTGGACTTACCAAAACAAGTGCCTCTCGTGCTCAAAAGCTGATCAGCAGAGCTTCTGCAGTATTTTTTGGCACACTGCTAAAAGGAAACCTTACAATACCTTTCCTGTCTCCAAGAAAAGGTCAGTGCATCACGCTGTAAAAGGTGGAATTTCACCTTAGCCAAACTCCTCCCACTCTTGGGTTATCCTGGCTTAACTTCAGGATTGATAGAAGGCCACAGCCAGCTCATCAGAAGGCTCATGTCTTAAACATCAGCAGCTCAAGTGTGAGCACTACCCAAAACTTCTGTGCCCAGAATTCATCCCTCCGCACTCAGCCCCATGGAAAAGCTGTGAAAATGTAGCAAACCCTGCTCCTGCCTTGCTCCAAGGACACAGGAGTATCCCAGCATCACCTGACCCACAGATAAAATTAACATTGAGTCAAAGCTTTATCAGGGTCACAAGGAGCAGTGACCAAGAGAGTGACTGTTAATCACTTCTCCCTGGGAGGGAAAAATGAGCAAGTGGAGCCATTTGCAGAAGAGGAGAGACAGCAGCACCCGTCCTTGGTCACACGACGAGGCAGAGGAAACAGGCACTAGGAAAGATCACAAATTCCATGAGCATCAGGGCACAGGGAATCATCTGGCTTCGACACTTCAAGTCTGCCCAGGCTTGGCACACTTACCATGTGTTGTCTGCACTGTCAACAGCCCAGTATTTACACTGAAACAAACAGTTTGAACTGTTGCAATGTAGTTTCCTAAACAGCACTAATCAAAACTGCATTAGATAAAGTTTGAGGGTCACTGGGTGTATAACAGTCTAAGGCCAGAACTCTTATTTATCAGTTTTACTATCATCAAAATCCTGCTGAACACTTTAAGACACTATATGTGTCCCTAAATTAGTCTTATAAAAGCCCAAGTCGGCCTTCTCCTTCCCCTGAGTCAGAATTAGAGACTTCATGCTACAGAGAGGACTCTGCTCCGAACAGAGCATTTACAGCCCACTGTCCACAAGAACTGGAAAATATTATCTTGAGCAAACCATTTAATCCCATGACTGTCTCATGAGCACTTCCTCCTCCAGCGGCAGGAAGAGGCTCACACTCCTTGCTTTGTCCACAAGAAAATATTTCCTTGGCATCAAGCAGCATCAATCCCCCTCAAAAACTGCTTGCCATTGTCAAAATTCCTGTTTCCATTACGATCAACCAGGTTTTTGGCAAATCAAAAGCAACTGAAATGTTTTTTTTTTT
>NW_015093712.1:0-1310 GCF_001431845.1 Calidris pugnax
CCCAACTTGCACGTTGCACCTACACGGAGAGCCTGGATGAGCCCCACCACAGCAGCGTCATCCAGACTGTGTCACACGGACTAAGAGAGCCTTGAGCAAGACCAAAAAAACATCAAATTAAACATGGAAGAGCAAAAACTACCAAACAAAGTGCATTAAAGGACCCTGGAAAGCAGTGCCATTTTCTTCTCAACTCAGCACCAGAGTTCAGAGTCTCAACTGAGAATCCATCCATCTCCTTCCTCTGTTACAGTCCGATAACGGTGTTTCCTGGTTGCCAAGGTTACTAATCAGTAATTAGAGAGCAAGCTCCACAGAAAAATGAAGACTTCAGGATGACTCTGTTCCTATTGCAAGACACTACACCACAACTCTGTGGTGTGTGTTTTTCTCCAAGGGCAGTACAGTCCTTTCAAAAACCTCATTCTCTTAAGTGTTCTCATAAGAACACCGGTAATTCAATGAATCAAAATGATATTGAAAATATGTTACTTTTCAGACCTTAACAAAAAAAACCTACCTATAAATACTTAACAGTGAAAGCATCAGACAAAATTCCAGAGACAAATTAGCAGCCACCAGAGATGCCCACATGCTGCTCCCAAACGTGTTTCAGAACACTGTCACGATGCAGCACGATCAGGCAGCCTTAGCCCTTCACATCTTTCCTTTATGACTAATAAAAGTTAATTCCCAAGTCAGCTGCTTAACTAGCCCCATCTGCAAAAGGGGAGGGATACAGTTTCAAAGAGAAAACCATTTTCAAAAATGAAAATTACTTTTATTTTTCACTTCGATACCCATGAGACTACAACAGTTCAACAAGGTAAACATAACAGTTATACAAAACATATGTAACTATTTACAGACTTAACTGTACAAAATAATTTAAAGTTTAGAAAAGTTTCATGCAACCTCTTGTTGACTGACACAGTCTAGGAAATCTCCCTGGAGAAGCATAAAAGATCTTCAAATGCATTTATTTATTTAATGGTTCAAAAAAAGGATGCTGCAAGGCTTCATCAAGAGTAATTCTTTTGGCAGGGTCGTATTCCAGCATCCTGCGAACAAGGTCAAACAGACTCTGGTGATCCGTGTCTTGGCAATGCATGAACTCCTGAAAGAAGGAAAAAAAGGAAGTATTTTAGAGAGATCTTTCACAACTGCCAATCTCATAAAATAATAAAAAAAGCTGTCTCCTACCTTTAAGGGCTTACAGCGTCTCCGAACATATCGCCCTGCAGAGCTGTGTTCATCCCAGTCCAATTGGTCATGGTGAAAATAATGCTTTCTGCATGACGAGGAAAATA
>NW_015093713.1:0-1306 GCF_001431845.1 Calidris pugnax
TTTTTTTTTTCCTTCGTGGATTGTGTCAAAATAGGTGTAGTCCATGTTCATGAGTAATACTGTGCCTCTGAGTAGCTCATTATATGTTTGCATTAACGATGTAGTACTGGCTACACGGGGGGCTGTTGGTCAGCTGCTGACCCTGTGAAAGGACTAAGGGTTGAAGGAAGCAGGATGGTGATTTGACAGAAGGGATAATGAAATATCTTTGTAGAAGCATTCTGTAAGGATAACAGAAAGTAATTAATGCTATGTCTCAAAAATCATTACTGTCTGTCAGCCTTGCAAATACCCCTATCCCATTACCGTGAGGGACTGAGGAGGAGGAGGAGGAAAAAGAACTGATGGATGGGTGGGCTCTTGCATTCCAGAGTCAAATTTAATAGATGCAGAATGAGGGGTGAGTCACTGCTACTCCTGTTGCTAGAGGTTTTTCTCTCTGTTGACATTTTTCCTATTACCATTAAGCTTCTCCTAGTAAAGAGGACGATCCTTCCCAAATCTTTCTATCCCTTCTAATTCCATGTATTTTTCCTGCTCACCGTAAACCTCCTAGGGATGTAATTAGGAGTAGCTATTTCCCTTGTGCTTATGCTATCAATAAACCTTCTCTGTTAAAAAAATAACTCATTTCAGGAGACAGAGAAGAGGTTTTACTTGTACTCTGATGCAGGTGGCTTTGGGATGCCTCGATACTGTGGGTAATGAAATATAAAAGAAGAGGTCAAAGGCTGGGATAGCAACGCTGCATGTTAGGTATGATATCACTTCTTTCTCTTCCCTTGTATGATTGATGAGGGGTTGTGGAGAAGGAGTTTGTTGTTGGGCTCTCCCTTGGGGTCTCTGTGCTCTTTTCACATGTGTGGGGGCTACAGACAGGCTGTAGAACTGGCCAGCTGTGGCTTGTGGCTATGTCCTTTCCTGTGATCAGGGCATTTTGACTCCATAATAGCATTTACTCAGCTGCAGGGTGGACTCCACAACATATCCACATGTTCTCCCACTCCTGCTGAACCGTCTTGTCCTCCAGGGCTGGACTGAGCATGAAGCGTTCCGTGGTCTGGTGTTGGTATCCTTTGGTTTGGGGTATAGATAATCACAGTCCTGCATTGTTGTGGAAGCTGCCACCCCCTGGATCAGGTTTGATCCAATGTGTATGAGTATGAGCATGAGCATGAAGAATATGCATAGGAGGGATTTGTACTGATTTCACGTATAAAGCGACATGTCATCACCACAAAGTCACTGCTCTGTGTGGCTGGACAAAGGAATCCCAAACTTCTCCGTGAATTAACACCCCAGGATC
>NW_015093714.1:0-1309 GCF_001431845.1 Calidris pugnax
CCCTCTTTCAGTGTAAAACCATTACCCCTGGTCTCCCCCAGATTTGTGTTATATCCTGGCCCTTGCCCACAGTTACCAAACTTTGGGCCTAAACTAGATGATCTCCAAAGATCGCTTCCAGCCCCTACAATTCTGTGAAATTGCTGAGCCCAGGCCCCAGAGACCTTAAAATAAACATTTGTTTTTTCCCCTACCTGTATCTCGGTCAGATATACCATCCTACTGTAGCTCAGCCAAATGCTCTCAGGTGACATAACTCTACTTCTCTCCCCCAGGATTGCTCAGGAGGCTCACTTTCATCTGATTATTTTCTGTTTACTCTATGGAGAGCAACGGATGCGTGAATTGGGGGTAAAAAGTTCCTAGGCAGGAAGCTACAAGGATTAGGCACTGTGACACAGAGCAAGTTGGTCCCCAAGAACCTTTAATACCCTTAATTACATCTGAGCTATCATTATTAGGATCAGCAGGGAATGCTGACGTCTTGGGACAAACCAACAGAGCATCAAATGTGTTTCTTGTTTGCTTGATTTTTCCCTCTCCAGTTGCTATTGCCTTTTTAAGGTCCAAGCCATGCCTGCTCTTCATCAATTTTTCAAAAAGTATATTAAAATCTGATTAGATTTGACAGATTCTAAGTCAGAAACCCCCTTGTGCAGAATGGCATAGTGAAAATCTGAAGCAGCTGCACTAATTTCTCGCTGTTCCCACCCAGCTGACCTTTTTGTTGAGTAGAGACCCAGAAAAAACCTCCTTGGATTTTGTCTTATTTGAATCCAGGAAAAAAATTAAAATAAAATCAAGTTTTGTGTTATTTGCTCTGTGTCATTAAGATAATTAGATAAACAAAGCCCACCAGAGGATAACGAGTCAACATTTCTGTACTGAAGAATAAGAAACTATAACAATTATTTGCATACTTCTTTGCAAACGTAGCTGCTGTATTCCAAATTTTCTCTACCACATGAGCTACAGCCACAGAAGCAATGAAGTGGAAACTTTTGAAAGGCTGGGACGTGTCCAGGGAGCACATAATGAGCTCAGAAGCCTTCCTGGTATACATAATTTAGACAGGTCAAAGACGGCACCCAGCGTGCCCATAAGCATGCGTGGTTGAACTCCACAAAGGACACAAACCCAAGACTTTCCGTTCAGAGATTTCCTAAGTCTCTCCTGAGAGGGTGGAGATGAATAGGGCTAGAAAGGACATTTTTAAATCGTGGAATGATGTAATGATGTGAAGGCATGGAAGGAATGAGGAGTAGTAGAGGGTCCTCAGATACCTGTAGTAAGACAGGTAACCCAAAAC
>NW_015093715.1:0-1312 GCF_001431845.1 Calidris pugnax
GACTAGATGATCTCTAAAGATCTCTTCGAACCCCTAGAATTCTGTGATTCTGTGAAAGCCAGGTGGGAAGTCCCTCTGCCTTTAGGCAGCGGGTTTGCTCCCTTTTCCTCACACTCGTCCCTCTTGGCAAACCTGCTGCCCCAGCGTGTGCCCAGGAGAGGGACCTTTCTCAGTAGAAGTAGATTAAGCAGTTTTTCTTTCATGTTTTCCCCTGCATCCAAAAAGATTTAGTAGTGACGGTCCTCATTTTGGACAGTGTGAACAGAAACTTCCTCTCAGGATGTAGTTTCAACCCGGCTTGGCTATCATATGGTTTCCAGGCAGCTGGAGGAAACCCACCCTGAGCTGTGGTCCATCAGCGCCTGAGGTGCTCAGGCACAGCCAGCCCCAGGCTCTCACCCCTACAGCTTCCAGCCAGGAGCTAGAAAATAAGCTGCTCTCTGTTAGTGTTTTCCTTTCTCGTTTGGTGGAGATTTCTGTAATTCATTCTGTAAGAAAACATGACTAATGGATTCATGAGCTGAGACTTTGTTTGTTTGTTCGGTCGGTTGGTCGGTTTTGCGACTTCAATGAGACTGTGTTAAAGGTAAGTTGTAGTTCAGCCACAGAAACATGTTTCCAGGATGTTTTGGGCAAATTAGAGTATTTGTTTTATATTTTATGAAATATTTTAGGGGAAAGTGCTCTGGTGTGGGATAAGAAACAAGTGGAAATGCTCTCCTTCTACCTGGAGTCGATGTTTCCTTTTCTTCCTATTACTAAGGTAGCATTAAACCTCAAACTGTGCCAATTGAGTGTGCAGGGGCAGCAGTGTCCCCTTGGACTTTGCCAGCAGCACAATTCCCCCAAATCCCTGCCGGCGGGGGAGGCCGTGCCGGGGGTGAGGAGCGGAGGGAAGCTGGCGGCTGCCGGCACCAGGGCCCCATTTCCTTCCTTGCCTGGGGACCCATTCCAGCCATACCACGCCACAGCCCCACAGGTAGCACAGGGCAAATAACTCTGGGCTCTGAGCAAGAAAGCAAATATAAAAATGACCATGAAAATCGCCCAACCGGTTCAAACTGGTTCCAGCCAGGAACTGAAGTCCTACCTTGAAATACTTAAATCCCATTTGGACGGCATAGATTTACATTCCAGATGAAGAATTAATGGCTTTCACACAATATCCTCGGCAGAGATGCCCCAGCATACCAACCTCTGTGTTTTTGGTAGATGGAATTTGTAATTCCTCCAGGAGCTGCATTCTTCTAAGTGTTACTTCTATTTTTGGACTGACTACCGGCTTTATTTAGAAAAAAAAAAAAAAAAAAAA
>NW_015093716.1:0-1308 GCF_001431845.1 Calidris pugnax
CTCCAAGCCTGGCCTTGAACCCCTCCAGGAGATGACACAAGGTACATCCTGGCAAAAGTCCTTCCATGGCCATGAGTTTGGGCAGATCCAATGATCAGAAACATCACCAGCTGATACTCCCTTGTATGGGTTGAAGCAGCCTGCATCATCATCCCTCTGATTATGAACAATTTTGATAAAAAACACATGACTCATCACCTTCTCCACATCAATAACTAAACTCAGCTGACATCAGACTGCACCGAGAGGTTTGACTTCCACAGCTTTGCACCCTCAACCGCCCCGCTGCAGGTTTGTATATAAGCACACACAGTCCAGCTGTGCTTTTCAGGGACAGCAGTTCCATATGCAGCTACAGTTTTCACCGGAAGCTCTTGTTAGTTTTTTATTTACAGTTAGTATTTAGCTGTTAATGTTCACGTAGAATTTAACTGCGGAATCAAGCTATAGGTGAATGTATGGATTTATTCATTCTGGAATTTTCTCTTCACTCCACTCACTCCCTATCTCTTTATTGTTTTTCCACCATTTATTTTATAGGAAACAACTGCTGCTACAATAGATTTCAATCTTCTCTTTTATAGAACATAAGACTAAGGGCAACATCGGAGTTATCTTTTCTCCTCCTCATGATCCACTCTTGGTCCAAACACAGGGCGTGCTTCTGAGACAGGTTACAAACTTGTCTTGGCTTGAAAGCAAAGTTAGTACCTCGCAGCAGGGATGGGTAAAAGCTTTAAAACGTATTTTAGCTTGCCTCAACTATCTTTCATCACAAAAGCCTCTCATTATCTTGAGACATCATAACATTGACTGAGAACTGCGAAGAGTTTTTCAAAGAACGAAAGCCTAGAGAGGGAGTAGCCAAAGGTGCAAATGATTTGAATATTTTGTATTAAAAAAATATTGTTACCGTTAATAAAAAGGTAAAATAAAATAGTGCTCACGCCGTGCATCTTCCCTCGCTCAAATCTGCAGCAGCAGCTCTGCTCACTGGCCTGACTCTGTGGTGTGCTGGGGGCTTCCAACAAAATGCTCAGCCAAAATTCTTTGTGATTATCTGAAATCTTATCTGGAGCTCGTTCAAAGAATGAAGCTGTGTGAGAAGCATACCTGAGCTTCTTAAATGACAAACTAAAGCCTTACACACAGAGATTATGCATATTGACTGCTACATTATTATAACATAACTGCGTAGAAATCCTTTTGATAGCTCGTTGATAACTTGACTTCATGTAATTTAACTGACCCTTATTTGCTAAGATACTGCGTTAGCCAGACTTTGGAAGGGAGCCAAAAAAAAAAAAA
>NW_015093717.1:0-1306 GCF_001431845.1 Calidris pugnax
AAAAACAGATAAATACTAAAAAAGCCCAACTGAAAAATCATTTTCTTCAGTAGGTTTTCTTTATCCATTAAGCCATCAGCAATTGTTCGCTTTAAATAAGTTCAAAGAGAACATCTGTTTGTGAAATCAGTCAATGAATTTGAATTACATGTGGCAATAAATGGAAATACTCCCTCATATGCAGAAAGAGGATAACTCACAGAACTTGTGAGGACTGAGGGCAGCTGAAACAGCAGATGGATTCAAACTTAACTACTCAGAATGAGGAATTAGAAAAAGGGCTGTAAAGGTAATCTTGATGTTTTGAGGCTCATTTCTCCAAGCTCCTTGCTTTATGAACCCTGGTATTGAGAAATGAAAAGTAACTCCACAATATGAAACCTGTTTATACACATTTCCTCAATGCCCCTTCTTTGTACTAACAACTAAGGAGTATTTCAGTACAATACCTTCATCATCAATCCACTTGAGGGTAATCGGCTGTTCCTGTTGTAAATTACACATCTCATGCACTTCATCACAAAGTTCATCATAGCTGATTGATGCATCCAAGTTTGTTATCAAGATGTCGCTGCATGAGATGAAATCATAAGCTTTTGTCAAAAAATACCTGCATTAGCCCGCATATACCAACAATTCCATCTATATGTAAATTAAACTTCATAATAAACAAAATAACACAGCTGAAGTATGCTAAATAGCACCTACTGCAGATGCAAACACGAACAAGATTTATTGAAATTATCATTACCTCAATGATGTCTATGCTCCTTCGTGATTTACTGTGTTTAATCTTAATGTCTGTATAGCTACATTAGGCAATTGGTACAGATAAATGAAAACCATTTGTTGTTTAACACTAAAGAATCCCATAGGACACCTTTATCAGGTACCTGAAATTGGACACTACAAAGTAATAAGAACTAACAACCAGTAAGTTACATATGAGCAGTTACAGCACGAGAACCATTCACACTGATAGATTAAATGCATCCCATTTAGCACCAAAGTAACACACAGCAAATTATTCTGCATCACCGCTCTATTTAAATGAAGTTATTTCAAGCAACCAGGTATAAACCAGAAAACTAAGTAACTGAAATAATAAAGTGAGAATTACACAAGTTTACTTTCTTTTGCAATCTACTTATGCAGTTATTTATACTATGCTATGTTAGGAACTCTGTCACACCCAGAAACACGAATACCTAAGATACTAGGACTCCACAGAGATACACTCAACACTCACGTGTTTCAGAACTTCCTCATGCTTTGATTTTTAACTGGGATTTCAAAACTGTATATT
>NW_015093718.1:0-1313 GCF_001431845.1 Calidris pugnax
ACACACGTACCCGCTGATCCGTGGGGCAGAGCTTTTGGGGATCTCCCTCCTTGAAGCCGTTGGGGGGATCGTCGCTGGGGGGGGGAAGGTCCTGGCACAGGAGACAGCGCCATTCCGGGCTGTGGGATCAGGAGGAGGGATCCATTTGAGGGATCCGGTGGATTTTCCCTCGGGATCGGGGTCCAGAGCTCCCTCAGATCAGGCCCCAGAGATCCCCCAGAGATCCGGGCCCAGAGATCCCTCAGGGATCAGCGGGACGAGGTCCCCAGGGATCGGGGTCCAAAGCTCCCCCAGGGATTGGGGCCCTGAAGATCCCCTGGGATCAAGGATGAAGGGAATGGTGGAGATAGCAGTGGATCCCACAGGATTTTGGATCAGCCAGGGGAATCCCAGGGGAATGAAGGGGGGATCCCGGCTCCCCAGGGATCCAGGAGGTCCCAACTGACGGGAGATGAACGCCCCGTGGGGGAGAGGAGATCCCCAAGGGATGTGGGGCGTTGTGGGGATTCCCCAGGAGGATCCAGGGATCCCGGAGGAGGAGCTGGGCTTCCCCCAGGATTTGGGATCAAGGGGTAGATCCCAACGCAGAGGGGGATCAGGAGATCCCAGAGGATCCGGGTTCAAGAGCTAGATCCTTCCCCCCAGGGCTCTCTGGTCGATCCACATGGATTGAGAGCAGATCCCCAGGGATCACGAGGGTGAACCTGGCCCATGGGGAGGGAAAATCCCACCTGGGGATCCAGTAGGAAGCAAGGACTGGAAAACCTGGCAGCACCACCCTCAGAGCAGGGATGGGTGGATCCCCAAAAATACCAATGGATGCTAAAAAGCTCCCCTGGATCCCCCAAAACACCAGTGGATCCCGAGGGAGAGCGGCTCCCAAAGCTCCCGCAGTGGCCATGGATCCCTGGGTTGGGGAAGGACTGGATGTGGGGCGGAGGGATCCGGGATCTGGGGTAGGGAGAGGGGGGGGGCAGCAATTCCACCCCCATCCTTGGACCCAGAAGCAGTAGTTCCCCTGGGAGATCTGGCAGGGATCCCTGGGATCCCCTGGGAGTAGATCCCCTGGGATCTGGCAGGAGATCAGCCCATCCCACAGATCTGGTGGCACAGGAAGGTGACAAGTGGATCCCAGGGATGCAGGGAGGTGGGGAGGGGACAGAGTGGATCCCAGCAGATCCCAGGGACACGGGGATGTGACAAGCAGATCCCAGAGGATCCCAGGGGCACAACAAGAGGCTCCCAGGGGCGCAGGGAGGTGATCAGTGCATCCCAGGGACATGGGGAGGTGACAAAGTGGATCCCAGCGGATC
>NW_015093719.1:0-1313 GCF_001431845.1 Calidris pugnax
AAAAAAAAAAACCTTAAAAAAATAATATGATGAAACACTGTAAAATTCCTTCCTTTGCACATTTGACACTTCAGGGTCAGAGTCACAGTTAGAGGGCACAGGGACTATCACAGACATCCACAGAAATACTGTATTAAAACATTCAAAGATCATAAACTATTATACCAATTAAATTATTTTTACTATAAAGACATTAGACATTGGGAGTTCATTGATCCCTGCCATTCCTCAATCTCAATAATGCTACCTTCCTTGATTTATTAAAAGCAATTAACCATTCATCTAAATCACTGCAAATCTCTGTAGTTCACCCCTGAGATACTTGGGAATTCTGATTTGTATGTGGAGGTTTCACTTTTCCACCAAAAAAGCCCCTTCTGTATCCACTCTTTAATGCTGGGCAGTTATGTACTGTATGCAGAGCCTTCCTGATAGCAGCATAACTCCTAAGAATGAATTGTTAGAAGTCTATTCATTGATTTATTAAAAGAATTAAATGAAGAGGTTGATGATGTGATATCACTAAGATAACCCGAAAGAGATTTTGGTCAGGTACTTTATACATAGCTCTTGGTGAAGCATATAGCTCTTATCAGGAAAATACCATATGATCTCATATGCTTCTCCCTTTTTAAAGAGACCGTGATTGAAATAATAGCCAAGAAAGAACACTAAAGTCTCCATTCCCCACCTGATACCAACACTGGACATGCACAAAGAGGAACAATGGAGACCGTAAGGAGGAACTTACTGTCTGCTAAGGAAGAAGTTACTAACAAAGCACTACCTTCCCAAATATTCAGCACTAAACTTTCACTGCAAAAAGAATGAAGAAACCAACCTCACAACAGTGTCAACAACAGAATATTTAAAGAATTAAAACCACTTTGTGGACAGGATTGTATAGAACTACCAACTTGTTTAAAGTGCAGGTGTCAGAGCTGCTCACCTCCTCATGGGCACATAAAGGCATGAAGGCAGAAGAGAAGGTCCAAGGTGAAAAGCCACCTATCATAGACAGAGGGCAAGAGTACATCTATGACCTGGAGGCAATGGCAAGAATTTCCTGATGCAAGCCTTTCACTTGAGTACATAGAAAAAGACATCACCATGTTATTCAAAGGAACCTTTTCTCTATCCAAACTTTTTTATTATTTTCCTCAAAATTGCATTCTTTATCCAAATTTAAGAAAAGAATTTTGATTTGTTTTTCATGATCACTGTCAAAAATATTATTCAAGTGGTTATCATACTTACTGAACTTTTATGTTGTATACCTAGAAATTTTAAAAAAACAACCACACCAACTTGTA
>NW_015093720.1:0-1315 GCF_001431845.1 Calidris pugnax
AAAAAAAATCTATTTTTCTGGCTTTAAGTAGCCTATTTCAACCTTTACTGTTCACCTTTCTTCCACTTCTTGATCACCTATTAATGGATTTAAGAAGGATGCAGTTTAGAACCAAGCACTGCCAGTTGGGTCAATGCTGTGGCATCTCTCAATAGTTTTATGGCCAGACCCCAGGAACTGAGGCAGCCCCTTTCCCTGCACATAAGAAAGCCCATCCATCCTGCTGCCTCACTGGCATGATTTTGATTCACCTGTCAGTAATTCAGGTCACTGAATTTCATTACAAACTGCTGTCTCCATTAAAAGACCACCAATTTGTGTTCTACAGCTGTTGGCATTTGGCAAGCTTTAAAGCCCTCATGCTAACAGTCTCTATAAATCAGCACCGCTACCCTCGTATCTTTTTTTCTAAGCAGCAGCAGAGTGGATTAGACAAATGACAGATGTTTATCTTGTTTTTACCTCCTGTTAATTCCATGGTCAGCTTTTCATTCTCAATCATCTTCTTTTTCTCTTCCAATTCTGCAATCAAGTTTTCCTTAAGCTCAATTTTCTTGTCTTCAAACTCCTTGGCTGCTGCCTTCTTTTCCTTGACGTAGTTTTTTTCCACCTGATCTGTCTAACACAAACCAAAAGAAGAAAAAGGTTAATTAATGAACCGATGTCTCGAGTTAATGACATCACAACAGCTTCTTTCAATTACTCTATTGATTAGCTTTTCAGTTCAAAACTCTACTAGTTCTAGAGATTATCAATATCCATAATCAACAGAAAGCCATCTAAAAATGACTAAGGAAGCTGTTCTATATTGGCAAAAGAATTAATTATTTTTAAAAAAACATTTTAATGTTGCATAACATCAGATCTCCAGCAGTGAGCTCTTCAGATTTATAAACAGCATCATCATTTACCTTAAACAAGCTTTTTAAACAAGCCAAATGCACAGCCAGCATACAGCAGAACCAGAGCAAATATTTCTTTTAATTCTATTCTAATGACAAAGTCCAGAAATTACTTGAAGTAATACCAACAGTAGGCTCTACTACATTTCAAGTGTAATAACACCAGTTAGAGGAAGATTTCTTTAAGCCTTCTGGTAAAACAAGCACAAGTATAGTTAATGAAATTAGGTTTATACGTCTTCCATCTACTTAATATATATTTTGATAAATTAAGAGCACTTACTTCCAGCTGGAGGAACAGTTCTGAAAGACAAAAAAGACTTAATTTATTATCTTTAAAGATGCATATAATGACTTCCTTAACATTTTAAGACATTGAATATTGCAGTCAGGAGAGACAGTGAACTAAATAG
>NW_015093721.1:0-1297 GCF_001431845.1 Calidris pugnax
GTTGAAAGCAGCTCTCATTTCCATTTACCTAGAAGACACACACAGTGATTTACAAGATTTATTTTTGCACTTTTGTGTGCAGCCTGTGATTGTTTGCGCTCACTCTCTCAGGTGAAGTGATTCAGGTTTCCAAAAAGTGGTTCTTCTTCTTGCTGTAACTGGACTGTCCTGGTCACACAGCACCAAGGGAGTGGATGTCTGACTCATCTTTTTGTTACAGCTGCAGTTGCAAGGCTCTAACGAAAAACAGATGCAGAAAACACGGCCAGATACTTAACAAACCAAGTTGCTCTTCCTCGAGATCCTTCCTTCGCTCCCCAGCAACAGCAGGCCTGGATGCCCTCCCTGCGCGGGAGCGGTGCCAGGGTGCCGGTGCTGCGGCTGCATCCGTCCCCGGCTGCGGAAGATGCGCGTTATCCCTGCTGGTGCACTGGCCCCGAATTTGGCCGAGCCCAAATTAGGCTTTCACGGGGGACTTTTGTACCTCGCTGCTTTGTCAGGGCTGCTCTGGCTAGTTAAGCGGTAGATCTGAAAGGCGTGCGGAAGGAGATGTGTGAGCAGACGATAACATATAGCTCTTGTGCTCCTAACTGGCTGGTTTTGTAGCTACGTAAAGACATTTTGAATTTTCCTTTTTTTTGTTTTGTTTTTGTTTTCCAAAACATTTCTTTAAAAATCAAGGCTTGTATTTTGAAAGGCAGTGTTTTGTTTTTCTCCAAAACTCGTGGCTCCTGTTGCAATAATGCATATGTAAAATCATTTAACTATCCCAAAGAAATGGTATGTGTTTGCTGTATGTGGACAAGAAAATATTTTCCACTGGTGACTAAACAGCTTTAATCCTGTTAACCTGCTTGTCTATAGTAGTCACAATTCAAGGAAAAGGAGATAATAGCTAGGGGGCTATAATCTATTTGACATTGTGGTTGTGCGTGTGGCCATGACAGACAATTCCCAGAATTTTTACAAACAAAGTTGCATATTGTTTATAGGATTTAAGCCAACTTAATGCAACTTTATCTACTAGTTAGGAAGCATACATGAAGAAAAATGTATTTCTACATTCCTTGTCCTTGACAGGGTCATATACACATCTTAGAGGAATAGAAATAAACAGCACACACAGCTGCCATCACAATGCATTCTGTATTCTTACATGTAGACAGTTCCCACGTGTGGCAGGTACACTCGTATTGGTCTATGGACTTATGCTCTGCAGATATTTCTCGTGTCTTAGATGCAGTTAACTGGACTCAGAATATAACTGAATGTGGCAGTGTGCTCTCCCTGGTTTGCC
>NW_015093722.1:0-1303 GCF_001431845.1 Calidris pugnax
TATATACAATTGATATATTACCTGTATTACCAATGATCTCGTCCCAACATCTATCTACTAAGATATTTATTTGGAGAGGGTTTATAAGAGGTGCCAATGACCAGAGTCTCACAGTTGAGTCACGAGAGCAAGATGCCATAGTGAATGGGCGACTGGGATGACACGTCAATCCTAGGAGAGAGGATATTTAAAAATGTAGTCAGAGAATTAAATTTATCCAATAACCAGTTTGATTATAATATTTTATACATTTTGAAACATGTGTGAATGCATTTTGATACAGAAATAAACCCAAATTTTAAAATATTACCATATACATCTGCCCCATGATCGTAAACCGTGTCCAAACAGGTTCCATCCCTCGTGTCCCAGACTCGGATCGTGTAGTCCCAGCTGCCAGACACCAGAAGGTAGGGAATTTCAGGATTCCACATGAGTCCCCGGACCGGAGCCGTGTGTCCACTCAGAACGTTTATACACGCATCCTGGGTATAGTCCCATATCCGAACAGTGCTGAAACAGGATAAAAACACCCGTGTCCATCAAATCACCCACTGAAATACGATCATCTCTCCGCTTCAGCAATGTTCTAAACTTCAAATTTATCAGAATATGTATTTGCAGTATGTTTATACAAGTTGTAACAGGAGAGGTTGGAGGTAATTCCCTTCATGCTTACGATGGGTATAAAATACACTGAAGAGAGTTCACACTGGGTACTGATAAAGGCATTCAAAGAGTAATTCTCACTCATGTCAAATAGAGGGGATTTACATGTTAAAAGTCTGTTGTCAAGCTGGTTTCTTTCATGAGTTGTGACACTATGAACTAACAGCTTTTGCTGCAAGCACAGACATCTAATGAGCAATACTGGGGAAAGCAGCAGAAGCCAGAACTCCAAACCTGTGATCCTTCCCAGGAATGTTTTGTATATTCTGCAGGGAAGTGGCACAGAATCATAGAAAAAAATCCTTCCTCCTACTTGCTATAGTCTGATGCCCGCTCCCTCAAAAAATATCATCAAGACCAACCAATTTTAGCACCCACTAAAAATCTCCAAAAGTTATACTTAATTATGCTTTTGAAATTCACCAAGTAAGAGCAGGTCTTGAACCCTTATCTTTAGATATAAGGTAAGCACATGGTACCCTCCTTGCACCATTCCTGGGAGTGACAGGTATCAGTCACTGACTCCACCCTTGGGAAAACATTTCAAAAATTGTATTGTGACAACTTTAACTAATTTTATCCTGCTGCTCAAATACTGTATAATACTTCCCTGGAGGGGTTCAAGGCCAGGTTG
>NW_015093723.1:0-1315 GCF_001431845.1 Calidris pugnax
GGAGGCTACATGCAGGATCCAACAATTACACACAGCATGGGGCTCTGCTCCCAGGCTTACTGTGCCTAGGATGAGCTATGCCTGGAGCTGCTTCAGCTGGGGCTCCAGCCCTGTCCCTGCCTGCCTAACGTATAAAGCAACTGAGCAGACCCAGTTGCCCTCTACAATGGTCAGCACAGTATGTCAGTCTTACATGCCTACAAGGCAGCTCCAACTCCTCCCCAGCTTTCCAGGGCCAGCTGCAGGCCTTGTTCATGAAGCAGGTATCTACACAACATCGGGACCAGCCTCAGGTGCCCAAGGTGTCCCTGGCAAGGCTGGTGCCTGGGACTACAGGCTCACATGCATGGAGAGGAGCCAGCTAGACACACAGCTCACCTTCTGCAGGACCTTCCAGACCTTCTGGTAGAAGCCCACAGGAACACGGTTCAGGGCCCCATCCAGCCGCCGTCTCCGATGCCACTGGCCCTGGCGGCTGTCCTTACTGCTCTGGTCTTCCAGCATGCTTGAAAAGGAGCCCTTGCCCAGCAGCTCTGAGTGCCCAGTGGACTGGGCAGACAAAACAAGGACAACAGAGACTGCTGCAAAGTAAATACTTCACGAGAATGCAGCCTGCTGCTGCCCAAGAGTTTGTGCTTGCCCAGCCTGGTTCCCCAGGGTAGAGCTGCCACCCCCTGCCCCCAGCAAAGCACACCCTGCAGCCCCAGCTCACTGTGACACCCCCCAGAGCACAGCTCCTTTCTGCAGCCAAACATGACAAACAACAAACACAGGTTACCAGAGAGGACTTCAGGTCGGCATCCATAGACTGTAAACTGAGGGGCTAAAGGAAAACAAGACACAAAAATCAGATTGTGCCAGAGCGGGGCAGCCATCACAGCAAGCACAGCAGCAGCAACATGGGCCAAGCTCAGGTCACAGGGCAGTTATCCCAAGGGCTGCAGTTAGCTGGAGATTGAGAGGTACTTTTGAAAGGCGAGCTGCGGAAATTTTCAGATTAGCATCAGAGGGGCGCCAGGGCATGGAGCAGCTGCGGGGCCCCATGTGCTGGTGCTGCAGCAGCAGTGAACTTGTGCCAGTCAGCGCACAGGGGCAGGGCTGCTACTGCTCTCTGGGCTGCTGTCACAGGCAGCGATTTATTCTCAGGCAGACTGGAGGGCCAGCAGCAAGGTCGCTGCCCGTGGACAACCCTCCTCGCCACATATGTGGTCCCTCTGTGATGCCAGGTTTCATGCTGCAGCAGGTTGACCATAAACCTGCTGCATCAGCCTGGTCCCCGCAGGCCATGTCTCTGAGGATGGGCCCCCTCCTAGAG
>NW_015093724.1:0-1315 GCF_001431845.1 Calidris pugnax
AGATAGATAGATAGACAGACAGACAGATATTGAGTGAACAGAATTCGTATCATCACTCATAGGAAAATGCTGAAATAACTTTCACAATTTGGAAATATTATTGCAACTCTAATCATTAGTTCTATCTTCGTCTGTAAGTCGGATAGATCAGCCTCTCTAATCATGATTACTTTACTGAATCTTACCCTGTATCTGTTTTTTTTAATTCATGTTGTTTCCTAAGATAATTAAGAACTGGATATTAAGAACTGGCAAAGAAACCTAGAACATTAAAATGAACTATTTCACAAACGCAAATTATAGAGACAGCAAAAAAATACAGAATCTATTTAAACAACTAGCTGTCAGCTACAGACAAATTGACTTACTAGTTTTCAATAATCACATTTGCCATCTCCTCTTAATTGTACCTGGGAAGGCGAAACATGATGCAGCTGCTCCTGGCAATGATGTACAGACTAGTGACAAAATTTTCCAAACACAGCCTTCTTTCCCCAAAAGCTGGATTGCCAGAAATGGAACCCAAGGAAACTGATACTTTGCCTGATTTCTTTTCCATCACAATGTTTCCCTTTTCTGAGCAAGCCAGGCAGGAAAAAGAGCATCAATAGCGGCTTTTTAAAACGAGCTTCATTTGTTAGCTGTCACCAATTTAATTCCTGTTTGTGTTTCTATGCCCTCAAGCAAGCAGATGATAAGGTTCTGGGATAAAAAGAATTGGATAATACATCATATTACAGTCCAGTAATAGGTTCATTAAATATCAAATCAGTTTGCTAATTAATTAACACCCTCAATATCTTTGTAAGGTATTGTTAGTTTTCTGGTGGTTTTTGTTGTTCTTTTCTCTTCAGATGAGGAAAACGAAAACTAAAGCGTATGCTTCCAGGCACACTCTCCAACGAGATTCCTGTGTGTTACCAGGGTGTCTGAGGTAGAATCCAACAGATTAAAAAATTCATTTGCTTGGAAACCTTAACTTTGGAAATATTTTTCTCATTTGGCCTCGAACGGCTTCAATCTACCGGTCTGACTGGCCTGTGCCAAACCTAGCTGTCTCAGCGGGGCTTCAGAAACGTGTTGGGGAAGGGCACAAGCAACTCTTCTTCCTGGGATTTAAAAGGTATAACCTTCCCAATACTTGTTTGCATTTTAATTAGTCATAGTGTGGATACGTGCAGGGAGCATGGGGGGAGAAAAATGCTCGGTTTGATTCATTATTACTTTTGATTTTGTTTTAATTTATGTAAGGGGCACTTAGAATTTTGAGTAGGCATTCTGTCAAGACACATTTAAAGCAAAAAAAAAAGAAAAA
>NW_015093725.1:0-1305 GCF_001431845.1 Calidris pugnax
AAAAAAAAAATCCCAAAGCAACAACAACAAAATTTCCAATAAACTGTTGTAAAAATAAAAAATTATTTTCTATTGCAGTGAAAGCACTACGGACAACAGCCAGATTAATGAAAAACGTTCAGATTCCTCACAAATGATCCTCTCTCGTGCTGCCTTGATGCGTGTGTCTGTGGTTGGAATTCCGTGGGCAGCAGAGGAGGCCCAGAACTCCTGAGAACAAGGAGGAGTATTAAATAGCTGCGAAATCATAACAGAAGGGGAAAAAAGAAAGCAGAAATAAGATAAATAAATGAATAAACAAACAGCCTATTTAAAGCCTAGACCTGACCTAGATTTTTTGGATTTTTGGAAATGAAAACAATTTTTTGAAAATGAAATGGCCATCCAGTGACCACTCGCAACACGTTTAACATCTGTGTCAGGGCAGCTAATTAACAACGTGCTGTGTCTTTTAATTCTGGAGAAGTACGGTTGTATAAGAAGGGTTAGAAGGTAACTTTAAGTAGGACATTTACTCCTGGTGAAGTTTTATTTATGACTTATTAAGACTTTACAGCATCGATAGGTGAATAACTGGTGCTGTTAGGCATATACCTATGGTAGATCTCTGTATACCGAGGTGTAATCTCCATTCTTTCACTTTTCTTTTCCTAAAGTGCACATTAACTCACGTCTTTAGGTGACATCACGAGACCATTTTCCTTTACCTGATGTAAGGAACGTTATCTGCACCCTGGGATGCGTTTTCAGTAACAAAAACTAGAAACTTTACACGTTACTGACCCAAAGTGTGGGCGGGCAAAGGGCAGAGCTTCTGCAGGAGCACGGTAAGCAGCCTGAGGCACGTCTCCCTGTAGGATTCAGGCGCTGGGTCACTCGGTCTTAAGCGCTTATCCAGGGGATCATGAAGTGGATTAAAACAGCCCGGAACTTTCAAGACCCGCTGAGCGTCTGCCATCCCTTCCCTGCCCCCACACCACTGCAGCTTCTCCTGCCAAGGTGGTCCTACACCTCCCCCAGCTCCTTCTGGAAGGAGACACCTGGGCAGCAGAGACCTGCGGAGAGGTTTTAGCAGCATGTATGGCCGGGCCAGCCCAGAAGAGACCTTCTCCCCCTGTCTGGTGGGGAGCACCTCTCCCTTCTCCATCCCCCTTGGTGCCTGCTCCATGCCCACCTCTCCCCTTGGCTCAGCCACAGCAACAAGCCTTGGCAAGGAGAACCAGGGCAGGCTGGGATGGGGATGGTGCTCCTTTGTATGATGTGGTGGTCCATATCCACCATGGGGCAAGGGCTTCTGTTTCTAAA
>NW_015093726.1:0-1313 GCF_001431845.1 Calidris pugnax
GAGTTATTAAATTGATTAATTCATTCTCACCAGCAGCAGTGCTGCACTGGGATACTGGGTGTTGCTGGGTTTCCCCATTGAAGTTTGTTGTGAGGAGGTGGGGAAGCATCTTGTTGTGTGTGACAGCCCCATCTAGACCAATTTCTGGTGGGCTTCGGGCCCAACCTGAGCTAAAATGACACCTTCAGACCCGTTTCTCTTGCTCTGTGAGGGTGTCACAGGGCTGAGCATGAAACACAGAGCCAGATTTGAAAGCAGCAACCCTGAAACCTTCCCTTCAACTGCCTTCATCTGCTGGAAATTCTCTCTTAGGCTCAATTTTCAGGTACTTGCTGGATTTTAGTGTTTCCCATCACCTGCTCTCCCCCCCGCTCCCTGTTGGGATCCATAGATATTTATATGTACACCTCTGCTTTTTGTCCTGGTTTTTATGCTGGCTTGTTTTCTGAATCCAAACACGGTGCAACAAAACTGCATTTACCAGGGATTAGCTGAGCTTAATCCCATAAATGTGGTTTTACTCAGTTATTAGAGGCAGGTCAGTGTGTAGGGCTTTCTCCCTTGCTCTACCAGCTCTGCCAAAGGGCTTGTGGATCCCCCCTCACCCCCCCCAAACGAAAGGATGGGCTGCTGCAGAGACAGAGACAGGCTTTTTCTTGATTTTAGGATTATTTTGATGAGGATAAGGAAAACAGCGGAGGTCCCTGCCTGGGCTTCCAGGTTCAATATCCCCTTTTTTGACTTTCTTGGGCTTCCAGGTTCAACATCTCCCTTTTTATTTTATTTTTTTTTTTGCTTTTCTGTCTCTGCAACCTCCAATCAGTGCAGATTTAATAGAAGAATTCGTATTAAAAATAAATAAAGAACGGGGTTGGCCACTGCTGGGCTGAAGTCCCTGTTGACAGGGTTTTTAAGTTTCCTGAAGCACCATGTGCTGCCGCTCTAACACTGTGCGTTCATTGTCTGCTTGGTTTTTCCTTCTGTCTGAATCACCCTCCCAAATGCCAGGAGACAAATAACTCCTGGCCGGGAAGGGAGCTGAGCACAATGTGTCTTCTCATGGCAGGGCTGGTGGTGGGGCACATACCATTCCCCTCCGTGAGTTCAGCCCCGCGGCCGGGTGTGGAAATTGGCAGAGTTGGTAGAAAGAAAAACCCCGGAGCTGCTGAAATAGAGATGGGAACAGTCAGCTCTGAGCTGGGCACTGAGACCTCCTCTTCTCCAGTGACTGGTTTTGGGTGATGATCTTCAATTGGCCAGATGGAAGTGGTTGAAGATGCTGTCATCTGTACTGTGTCCAGTTTTGGGCCCCC
>NW_015093727.1:0-1303 GCF_001431845.1 Calidris pugnax
AAATTTTACAGCAGATGAAGTAGACTTAGAAAAATATTGACTAGTGCTAACCAGCTGACCAAATAAAAAACAAACCCACAAACTTTGAAAAATTTGTAAAATTGCATTATGAAGTATGTTACTTGACTGAGAAGATTTCTGTAATTTACCACCATTTTGGTGCTATTCATTGTAGCTGTATTTTGACATTTTTCTTTGGCTCCATTCAGGATGCTCAGTGTCAGCTAACTAAAGGAGGAATATGCTGTTCCACTGACAAAGATCTCATCCTTAGTTAGATGAGACTTTCTAATAAAGACAGGTCAGACTGGTGAAATAAAAAAAAAAAACCAACCTTCACTGAATTACTGAATAAGCATTTGATCTTTTTGTGCTTCCATCTCCCTCTTGTTGTTTAGACTAAACCTGCTCTTATAGGTTCCCCACCAAATTGTGAAACCACTTTCAACTACTTTTTGGAGCAAAAACACTACTTGAAACTTTTTGTTGTTCAGAAAAATGGATACTACTTTTGGATCAAATTTCTTTTTGCTTGAATCTTAATATATTTTTTCAAGTCTTCTTAAACACTACTGAATAACACTAGAAAAGCTGAAGTATCTGTCCTTCTAAAGTACTCTAAGAATATTCAGTGTAATTCTGGGCTCTTACATGCTTCTCTTTTTCAAGTTGTTAATAATAAGTTGAGAACTTCTGTTTCACACTTTAGAATAAATACAGAAATTCTCCTGTTGTGTTTCAGAAGACATATGCATGTTTTTAGATGACATTTAGTGCAGCAAAGACACAGTATTCTACAATCTTCTTTCTAGTCCTAGGCTGAACAATTCAAGTAACAATCAAAAGTAGCAAACAGTTTTAGACATTTGAAGTCAGTATTTGTTCCTTTTTTAATCAGTTAATATCAGTGAATTGTTTAGACTCTGCCCTTCAGATTTGCTAATTTTTCAGTGAAACTCCAGTCATTGATATTTTTGTTTAAATCTCCTTTGAGGAGTAGGAGACAGTGAAGTATTTAATTTATTTCTTTAAACTACTCATATTATACTAGACTATATATAAGCAGCTTGGCCCAAAGGAACACTGACTTATTCTAATTATATTGACCTTTTTGTGGCAGTTGTGGAGGAAGAGGGGGGAAGGAGGACATTTTTTCATCAGCATGTTTTTTATTTTAGTCATTTCCTTAAATGCTAGCCTATAAATGAAGCTATAGTTAAACTGAAGGAATTAAAATGATCATATTGCGTTTGTTTTAAATTACAGTTGTATATAAATTGTATCACTTGAGGATGGTAAAGTA
>NW_015093728.1:0-1317 GCF_001431845.1 Calidris pugnax
AACCCATCTGGCATAATACACAGACAGTAGAAGGCAGACCACCAGAAAAATACCATGATATCATGAAATGTCACGGCACGTTCAGCATTCAAACAAAGTAGCTTTTTATTTTTTTAAAGCACAATCTGTCCAAATAGTATTAGTAGTAAAGGAATAAAAGATAAGAGTAAAGAGTAAAAGGTACTTTGACCATGCTGGAATTCAAACACTTACAACTTCTCTTGTTCAAACTCAGAAATGAAACATCGTAACACACAATACAAGAGAAGTATTTAATAAAAATATTTTATCTATTCCCTGTAGCAATTTATGCAGAATTTGGGAGGAACATGGATCCAAGTAATAGTGTTCCTATCAATATAGCGTCTATTACTGTAAAGCTCATTAGAGATAAGGCACAGTGTAAGCAATATCCTGTACTTAAAATTCCACACAAATATTTCATGCAACAGGGATGCTCAGGTTCAGAATTTATGGTGGAAGTCTTTTTCATCTTTGGTTTAACAGTATATTTTCCTCTTGTGTCTAAATAAGACTATTACCCACTTTGAAAAGTACTGAAGATTACTTATTGAAGGGTACAGTTACCTCCCAATTCGCCATAAATATGTCTCATAGTATCTGTCAAACTACGTTTTCTCTCCTCCAGCTTTGGAAGGGAGACACTGCAATGAAAAAATCATTATGGAGTTCTATGCATATGGCTTTGTAGATAGTATTTTCTTTTATACATAAAAAAATCCTCACCAATAAAAGTATATCCTCACTCTAAAGGATGTTTATGACCTCTAGCACAAATTGGAAATACATAACATTGACATCTACTGTAGGTCTTTAACTGAAGAACATGTTACAGACACCTAATAAAAAAATGACATCTAATTTTACACAGCAAAAGATAAAATGGTTCTGAAAATAAATTCCTGTTTAATTCACAGTTTTTCATTTTAAAAAAGAAATTAGCTGCTTGTTACTTATATTTTCTTTTTGTTTAGTCATATTTCATATTATCACCAACTCTACACCACAGCTTTTGGAAGCTCCCATACTTGGTCACAAAACCTTAACTGTAGCAATTTTTAAAGAAGATTCTGGCTTGGCAAACAAAACACACTAGGGAAATGAGAAATACATGCACTGCTCTTTTGCCTTTCAGTCAAAATCCAACAGTTTCCATTTTAAATATATGGAAAGGATACCAATATCTTTCCAACTTCTGACAACCAAAAAAAGCTGTTCCTGTCACAAAAATATTATGAACTCTTCCTCTGACAATAGACTGCTATGCACAACGTTTACCTATGGATTTCGGTAAAA
>NW_015093729.1:0-1320 GCF_001431845.1 Calidris pugnax
AAAAGTTGGTTCAAATCTTAATGACAGCTGTCTTTACCATTAACTTGTAGATCTGCTTCAGCCTCATTTAGAGAGAATTGCTGTCGAAGCACTACAGATCTGTTGTTTGTTGCTTCCACCACCGAATCGTAGGAAGATGCAGCTCCTCATGCGGATGATCTCTCGCATCAGCGAAAACGTCGATATGCCACGGCTGCACGATGCCATGGGCACGCGTTCCTTGGTGAGAGACTTGTGTTCTCAGTCTGATGTCTCACCCAACCGCCATTTAACTTAAAAGGTGTTGGAAAAGTGTCTGTAGAAAACCTTTCTTGGGCTAAACATTTGTGTAGGTGAAGTTATGACAAAAGAGTTCCAAAGAAAGGAATTCTCTGCCTGTTGAGCTTAAAGACTAGCTTCAAGCTCTGAATTTAAAATTTTTGTCAAATAGCATTAAATAAAGCAACAAAACCTGCACATGATAATTTAAATTAAGCCTACTAAAAGCTGGAAATATGAAAGTTGGAAAAATTTTTTTTAGAAGTATTTAAAACTGGCTCTTGGTGTGCATTAGGTCTTGCTTAGGTGGGCTCTGCAGGGTTTTCTTTATCATCTCACTTAAGGTGGGTAATTGAAGGTGGACACTTTTCCACAGGGGAAGACTTTCTTATTACCTTTCTAAAATATGTATTGCTGTTCAAAAAGGTACAAATCTAATGTTGTAAGAAGTTCCTTTCTTTCAGATGAGCAAAAAATTATAGTCATTTTTCCTCCTCGCTTGACCAGTGGTGCAGGCAAGAGAGATGGCAGTGAGACTTGGTGATGGAGAATTCATGGCAAAGCAGCAAATCCCTCCCCTGCGCCTACTAACGAGCTGTTAAACACTTGTAGATGATACAGACCTTCTCTCGGTGCGTGCTGTGCTGCGCAGAAGAAGTAGATCTTGATGAGCTGCTTTCTACGCGATTAGTTTCCTTTCTGATGGACCACCAACAGGAAATATTTAAGGTGCCAACTTACCTGCAGGTCGCGGTGCGAGATCACATAGAATACATGAAGATGGCTCAGGTTGGTGGCATGACAGAAGCTTAATTTCAGTTGCTGATTGCAGGGTATTTCTTACTTCTGAAGGTGAATGGGAAGAATAAGCCTATATTTTGAATGCAAAGTTTAATAATTACACTGTTGGTGTAGGCCTAGGTATTTGCTACTTGATAAAGTTTTGCAACTTGTGATGTCACTGTACATTGGTTTGTTTGGACGTTTGCTAAGTATCTTCTCACTGAAATAGTATATAATAATTTGAGATTCCTGGTGGACAACGGGTTGTCCATGAGCCAG
>NW_015093730.1:0-1310 GCF_001431845.1 Calidris pugnax
ATCACTGGCTTCTTAACCCCATGATTAGAATTATCTGGTCCTTGACATGCCAAGCACCATCGGGTGCCAGACGGCAAAGACATGGAAGTCATTAAAGCTGAATTAGAGCATTGGTTTTATGCATGCAGTTTCCAGCCACCCGACCCAAGAGAGGATGCAGGTGCCAGATGGGTCCCTTCTCAGCAGTCGCTGGCATAAAAGCACAACTGTGAGCTTCCCTGGTCCTACACAACTGATGAGACCCTCAGAGTCTCTCCTGCCCCTCTGCTCCTACCTGGCCCATCTCCTGCCTCCTTGCCTTCTCCAGCACATTTACCACACGGTGTTTCTTGTATGTTCTTTAATCCCCAACTCCAAGGACAGTCAACTCCCAAACCTAGGAGACCCTTCAGTTTTCAGGTCAGACAGTCCTGCTCCTCCTCCTGAGAGCTCCTGGGGTCTGGGGTACAGGAGGGGGAGAGTCTAGGGGCCAAGCAAGAGAAGAGATGGTGCAGCCAGACCCCCTTCGGTGCTCCATTAAACAAAGTGCCACATATAGAAGACATTTGATGTTCCACAACCCATCAATTAACCCTACCATTCAGGCTTGGTGAGGAAAGAAGGCTGTTACCAGTGAACAAATATACCAGAAGAGTTCAGGACTCTGATCATTAAAGGATATTTACTCATGAAGACAGTTTCTTGCCTTTCCAAAGATTTTTCAGCCCGGCCCAAAAGTGGAATGTCAGAGGTCAGGAGCCAGAAATGGAAGGGTTGGATATCTTGCTGCAGCAGCAGGAGATGCTCTGTTCTCCTGGCATACTAGGGAGCTCCAAAGTCCTCCCTGACTTTTTAGGATCTTGGTTCTGTTCCTCTTCAACCATCCAGCTGTGACACAGCCTGACACACCTCTCTGCAAACATCCCAGGCAAGGAAAGTATCTAGGAACCAAACTTCCAACAGACATTTATTTGTTTGGGTTGAAATCGATGCACATGAAACAGTGTCGCTCCCGTGTGCTGCGCACCTTTGCCATCAGTTAACACACAGACCAAACAGCATCGTGTGGCCAGGACAGCAGCCTGTCTCCTTCTCCATGACCAGCCACACAAGCATAGCCAGCAAACACAAAACAAAACAGGCCAGGACCTTGCCCATTGCCCCTTGGGCATCCTCCCTGCCCACCCAAGCACTCCTCAGCAGCTGAAGTCTGGGTCTTGGGGCCTTGTGGGGTGGAGGTAGGGATGAATTAGGGGCACAAGTTTTGAAACAAGGGCTCTTCCTTGCATGTGGCTCCCTCTGGGTCCAACCAACCAAACTGGCTCAGACAC
>NW_015093731.1:0-1315 GCF_001431845.1 Calidris pugnax
CCCCCCGAAAACGTTCTACTACAGACTTACCAACTACCTCCAGCAGCAGGGATTAAAGCTTATACAGAATTTTTTGTCACCAGTGGATAGGTTAAACTACGTACGTGCAAAGGAAAATATGATTCATCTACACAATGAGACAAATGCATTTGCTTCATTCAACCATACATGGATACAGAAATGGACTTGAGTTGTCAACATTAAGTTCCTCTTTCCAAACTCACTAAAGAACTGGAAAGAGTAAAGCAAGACTAAAAAGAGAGGAAAAAGAAAGATTATCACAGGCAGTCAAAAGGCACCATGTAAGAATCATGGCTCATCCTAAGTTTTCTGTGCAGTATCGAGTCATAAGTTTAACAAAATTTCTCAAGATGATTGCTGAGGAACTATAGCAGTTCCTTAGCATAGAAAAATTTGAAGTTCAAGGAAAAATGCAGTAATTCGATAATAAAATTTTATGAATAAGGGAAGAAGCCCTGAGATTGATTTTTCCATCCTTTTTTCAAAATACTCACAGTATGGAAGTCTAATATAAAGCCAAAAAATGGACAATATTCCTGTAGATAGAACTCAAAACCTACAAAATTCACCTGAAAATAAATTACAGCTTTTTAAAATAAACTGTTGGAAAAACTGATTTATTTTTTTTTTTATTGTGTGTGTTAGGTCTTACTCAAATTCTGGAAGGGGTGTGTGATTTGATACCCAGCACAGTACAACTGTTTGCCTTGTGTTACACAGCAAACTGCAGAACTGACCCACACAGGTTACCTACACTGGGTTTCCAGAGGTGGCTGAGGGGAGGATCTGAAGCCTCAAATGAGGCAAGGCTGCAATTTTCACCACTGGCGCTACGTGCCTTTGCACACACTATTTTACTTTGTACTAGCAGTTACTGCTTGGATATTGTCCTCATAAAAAGGAGAAGAATGTGATCATATGTTTAAGTTAAAGTTTTAATATATTACTGTAAGAACAGATGCGGAAAAGAAAAAGAGCAGGAAGAGAGCACCTAATTAGCTAATTGAAAACTGCATCCTCATGCATAGGAAAGCGAAGCTTGACAAGCAGTCATAAGCTGACATTTCCTAATTTTGCAGTGCTTAAAAAATTAATCATTGCAAAAATTGAAGCATATGCCATCACCGTGTATACACACAACACAATCATACATAGGTTCAAAAGATCTGGTACTCTGGACTAGCCACAAATCAAGCACAGCACTACACAGGTATTTACACTTCACTGCTAATCTAGGAATTTTTTGCAAACTCTACAGCGTATTGTTGGAAGGTCAAGAGAAGCATATTGAATG
>NW_015093732.1:0-1322 GCF_001431845.1 Calidris pugnax
CAAATTTATTACACAATTAATTTTAGGTACCCACATAGATTAATTGCAGGTAGAGGCACTTACTCTTACCAGGTTCCCCAAACAGTTAGAGGGAAGGGATTTGGGTTCCCTTCCAGACAGCTTTTCACGCTACCTGCACCAGGACCCTGCCTTGAGCTGCCAGGGGGAGCAGCCCCTCTCTCCAGCAGCCACAGAGGTAGGTGGCAGATTAGCCTTTATCCAAATTTAATTCCTCAGAACACGCTGCCTGCTTAAATTTGCACAGCGGCTTAATCTGGAGGCTGCATTATTTTTTTTGTTTCCTGGTTTTACCTTTTGCAGGGTCAGTGCACATAGCCTCTTGATGGGCAGATTACATCTAGTGACACGCAATGCTGAAGTTAAGCTAGTTTGTGCAACATACTATTAAAGAGCCTCCAAGATCCACCTGAATTAAAGGCATTGTATAGGAATGCAATACAATACTTTTTTCATACTGAAACTAGACTCTCTCTTTAATAAAACAGAGAGCACTTTGGAAGAAAGATATATAAAAATAACCCCTGAAAGACAGGGGATACATCAGTTCTGCTTTGATTCAACTGATGTTTAAAAACAAATTCTTTCTATCCTTTCCTCTTGTCAGTTTAAGTTGCATACTTTTCAGCAAGCTAACAAGGAAAGAACTGATATTTTCTACTTGTGCACTGCTAAACAGACACACATGTAAATCAAAATAACTTGCACACCTTGATATTTCAAGGGATTTTAATATGGAACTATTGACAGTCAATTCGTTGCCATTTTTTTTAATTCTTCAGCAAAAAACTGTAATCCTCCACTGATAGCCAAATGCTGAAGAAAAGTTTAATGAAGAACATGTTGGAAATAATTTTTCATGGTGGCAGATTACAGATGTTGCTTGCCAAATCTAACCTCAAGATGATAAACAGAATTAGTCAAAAATTGAGCTACTCAATGGTTTGCAAGACAGGAACACAACACCGAGTGGACTGAGTTTAAATTTACTGCAAGGTGTAACTGCTTATAGGAAACAATTTCACGGGTCATTTCTCAGTTAAGGAAAAAAGTTCATTTCACATACATGTCCAAAGATTTCTTGGAGAAGGATGGAAAGCTCTAGTGTATAACCTCGGTCAGTCCTGGAACAGCACCTCTCAGTTCAATGTGATTTCAGCAGGCAGCCTTAAAACACACACTCTGTACACGCACCACTTTCCCTACCAAGCAGCCATAACAAGGGGAGAAAGAGAAAGACACCTGCCTATGCTTCTGACAGGCCAGAAGTTTTTCTATGGTTCTAAAAATACATGCCTTTTTTT
>NW_015093733.1:0-1324 GCF_001431845.1 Calidris pugnax
AAAAAAAAAGAGGAATAGGGGAATAAATTCTGAGCACTTTTGTTGTTAAATGCCACAAAAGTAGTCAGATGCTACAAGAATCTTAAATTACAAAGAGATAAACAGACATTTTTGTTGAGAATGGCATTTCATCGTGTTCCTGGATAACAACAGACACTACTAAAATACTGTTTTCTTTACAGTGTTTTAACAGTTAACTACAACAAAAGTTTAGGCCTGTAAATAAGCAGCGAAGAGAAGAAACCACATTTCTTTCAGGCGAGTGTTCCCTCCAGAAGCGACGCTGTCCTGGCAGTCCCCCACTCCTGCCCCATGGGCTGTTGGGCTGGTAACCCTGTAGCCCTGTGCTGGAGATGGGAACATCTCAACACCATTTGGGACACCAGCCAAGCCCAGGCCTGACCAAGCCCACCACAGGCACAAAGACTTAAGCAGGCCCTTGGGCAGCAAAGGGGAAAACACGTAGGTCCGTTAGGTCATGTTTCTGTGCAAGAGCTCATGAAACCAAGCCAGGACACAGGTTATTTCTGCAATGGAAGTTAAAACCTCTCTCAGCTCCAAAAATACCATTTTAAGGCAATGAAGTCCTCTACAAAGGCAAATTAACACTTCATATCATGCCCTGGGCCAGTAAAAATGAATGCTCTGTCTACCAGAACTAACAAACTTGCGTGCCTTTGGGGGGCACCTCAATTTTAAGTGTTCTTATTTAGCTAAAGCTCCCACTTAAAAAAAGAGCCCTCTTTAGCACACCACATAGACACTAAGATCACACCCTTCTGTCTCCATCCATGCAGTAACTCCCTACATTGTATTTTTCACAGTCAGCTGCATACCACCTGCTTCACACATTCTGCGAACACACAGACACACATTGGTGCATGTCCATGAATTTCCTTTATCTTTTAAGATGATTTATTCCCCCTTTCCTCCAACAAGACACAAGGAAATCTTCCTAACCAAGAAAATGCCACTCTTTCAGAAAAAGAGGTTACAAACAACAAATGCAATGCCCATTTGCTGATTTTCAGTCGTCACCTCTCCTCCGTCTCTCCAAAAAGGATACTCCTCTCTTCCCACTTCAGAGAGCACATTTTAACAGACAACATTGATTCCTGTGGACTGTATTTTATCACTGCAGCCAGTTTCCCTTATCACCCTTTACACTTCCCTGCATTCAGTTTTACAGCCTGAAGCCTCTGTCTGTATGTTAACGTTTCCCCGGGAATTCTTCTTTTAATCTGTTGAATGGAGACCTACTTGGAAGCAAACTCAAAACGATGAAACCTCAGCCCACACTGCCTGTAAGAAGGAAGAACAACAA